>NC_140934.1:32958019-33100519 GCF_014529385.1 Adiantum capillus-veneris | reverse complement strand
CTTGGGTCTACCTTACAAATTTGGCCGCTTCAACTCTGGAAGATTGTCGCCTTCAGATCCTCAAGGGTGTACAATACCTGGATAAAGGTGAACTCATAAAGGCACCCTTCAGCATGAACTTTTTGGATAACAAAAAATGTACTTCAATGGTGGGCATTTACGTCAGGACAAAAGGCACAATGAGTTTCTCTAAAAGTAATAGTGAATTTTACATTGAATGTGTCTGGAATGTTTATAGACCATACATCAAATGCGGGTGTAAATTTCAAGATCGTAAAGCTCCTTGCGAGTCAAACAATCTCTGGTTTGACCATGCAATTTGGTTTTTGCTTAACCATCTTTCCCTTCTCTTTCCTAACTACCCCCCTATCTATCATCTTCCTCTTATTTGTTCTTGGCTTGGTGGAAAAGCTGTTAAAGCTGGTATTGAAGGATCTTAAGGCAGATACTCCTGGTAGCACAATCACCTCATTTGGTAAATTCAAAGGGGTGAAGTAGCCTCCTCAAACCGAGCTTAGATGAGGAGGGTACACCATCCCTCAAACTCCCTCTTGCCATATCCACCCCTTCTCACTCTATTACTTCCTTCCTCACACCTTCGTCTTCTGTGGATTCAAACTTGGGGAGAGGAAAAGCTAAAAGCTTTATCAGAGGGAGAGGTAAGGGATATCCTGTACGACAACTCCCTGATTCTTAATTTTTTCTATGACAGGTTACCAGGACCCTCGCAGGCAAAATTTGTGTCCGGAAAGGGCCTTCTGAGGCAAAACTGTTTGTTCATTGTCTATTTACAAATAGAATTTTTTAGTACTTTTCACCTATCCATATTGTTTCAGAATGCTTTGATAGAGTGATTGGCAGTCACTCTTGGCTTGAAGATGTTAGGATCGGTTGGAAATATGAGAATTGTTTAGAATCTTTTTTTTACTCAACAGAGTTTCTATCAAAGCCTTTTGGAAACGTATGTGAATGCCATAAGTATTCTCAATATTGTAAAGATTTTGGTGAATATGGGTTACATGTTTGCACTACTAATCTGGGAATTATAACAGATAACCCTACTCGAGGACTACTTGGTAAGGGATTGAATCATATTCCACTTCATCCAATGAACCCTCATTTGGCCTTTGCTTCACTATTTCATTGTTTGGCTGACATAGCCAATTTACTTAAACTCGATAGTAACGTTTGATCTCAGCTTCTTGATACATTACTGGGATATTTAAATATAAACTCTCTCTTTTACCAACCTCCTGGCTTAGTGAGGATACCACCTGGATAAGTCGAGAGATACTCGCACAATGTAATGAGATTAAAGACCACTGGTTTGTAGTGGGGTTAGACAAAGCACCCAACACCCACACTAATTTGTAAATGTTTGGCTAAAATTGCAGCTGAACGTAGGCTTGATGGTAATGAACAGTGTGTCTATCTCTGAAACTATTAGCTTTATTAAGGAATGCCTTAATACATTTGGCTATTTAGCAAATACAAATAAAATACCCATTCTCTTCCCCACATACAAAAGCCATAAACACAAATTTAGGTGGATATCTGATGCTTCAAACTATATATTTATGCCGATCACAGATACCATTACAAGATGTCTTAATCTAATTGTGCAAGACTTTGAAAGGATTTGTGCAATTAAGAAACAAACATATAGAAACTTCCTTGGTAAAGAGGTTTCTACATTTTGGCTTGCCAAAATTTCAATGGAGGTCTTTCTCAATCTACCTAACAAGACTACGCATCTCTTTACTGCTGACATCACACAATGCTATGAAAACATTCCCCTTACAGGTCCAATTGGACTTATTGACATACTAAACAAAATTATAAAAATGGTTTTTGATGATAAAAGAAGGGACGGCTTTTCTTGGATCTCTTTTGTTAGATGACCTCATTGGATAAAACAATCAACTAAGAGAATACCAGCCCACTATGGATTGGTAGAGTTGGTTGACTTCATTGAATGGCTACTCTTAAATAGTTATGTCACGTTGGGTAGCTCCAGTTACAGACAGGTACATGGAATCCCTGTGGGTTTTTCTTGTTCTCCTATCATGTGTAATCTGTACCTCGCCTATTTTGAATTTAAATGGATTTCCAAAATGACGGAACAACCTGTAACCTCAGAACTCCTCCAAAACTTTAACAATACATTTCAATACATGGATGACATCTTTAGCATAAATAATCTAGAATTTGAGACCTGTGTCAAGGATATCTACCCAGATATACTTAAGATTGACTCAACTCTCTTGGAAGAGATTTCCATTGTGGAATATAAAAAGGTCATGAAAACGTCATTTCTTAATTTAGAAATAACACTGATACCGCTGTATACGGGCGAATTCACTACTAAATATTCATGGAAGAGAGACAAACTGATGCTTACGTCTATAGAATTCGTAAAAAGGAAAAGTAATTGACCTTATAATAACTCTATTAAAACATGTTTGGGCATGGTATATCTCATAATGTATTCTTCAAGCAATACCTTTATAGCTTTTCAAGACATATTAAAACTCATTGCCAAGTTTAGGTCCAATGGATTTAATAGGAAAGATCTCATTTACACCATTTGTAAGTTTTTGAGGAATAGAATTTGGCCTAGAATAAAGGCGTCTACGTTGATATTCTCATCACACTGATGAGGCAGTAGGCTTATTCTCTTTGAGCCTACTGTCTCATAGAGGATGAAGCCTAGGTTTGGGCGGGTATATATATTTATTTATTTATTTACTTTTTACGACACCTCTGATTTCTCCTCACCTTGGGATGGTTTCTAAATGAGATTCTGCCTATTGCCTCCCTCAACAGGTGGGGGCCTCTAAACTAACTAAACTTAGGTTCAAAATCCTCGAACATAAAAAAAATTTAGGATTACTGAGAGCCGACTCAATAAATACAGCATGAAGCCTATACTTGTGAATTTTTTTCTCAGCTTGAAACCCCCCCCCCCCCCCCCCCCCCCCCCCCACCCCCCTTTTTTTTCTCTTTCAGTGGTCGGCTTGAGTGTGATACCCTTTTTATGGGAAAAATTCTATCTTTATTAAAAACATGGCCATCTTCATTGCAATACTATTCTTAGCATGCGCGTTCACCAAACCTGCATGTACGTCTAGACGTCTTCTTCTGCGGATGATTTTTTTCTGGAATGAATGGCGCCGCATGGCGTGTGAGACTCGGAATGCATCAATGAGCAGTGTGTAGCTATGCACACTTGCCACCCGACGCCGACTACATAAGGAGGAGGTGAGTACAGTTGTTGTACTCGCTTAGTGCCTTGGGGTATTGTGAGAGAGAGCACTTTCTATTGAGAGAGGGTAGTGGTTCAATGTGCATCATGGAAAAATACCATGCCATTGTCGAGCTCGGCTTTGATGAGGTTGGTGTTTTTTAGTTTGTTTATGATTCTTAAGGGTTAAACATCTACTATGCTGCATTTGATAGCATGCTGTTATGCCTTATTTTCCCTGGAAAAACATGGAAAAGAAGTGCTGCTGTACTGGTATGGTTGGGCCGATGTACCTGCATGAACATCAAAAATTATAAAGGGATACTATCCCCTACTAAGATGCACTAACTTATAGCCTTGCTTCTGTCAACTTTACTTCGGGCATATGTACATTGGTGATGAAACCCAGATTAGGGGATGGAGTCGTGCTAATTTTAGTTGTAGTCATTAGTATGATGGCATGATATATTGGGGATTTTTTCCTCTGTTGTATGCATTGGGTTATACACGAACTAGGAAACATGTAGCACTGGAATTGTGTAAATACTGGCAAAAAATATGGTATACTGCTTGTACTTAGAAAATCTGGGTCCGTAAATACTATGGTACTTTGTGCTATAAACAGTGTTGCTAAACAACATTTAAGATGAAGGTTTACCTCATTGGATGGTTCTTTTTACTCATGGACTGACATATGTAGGATTGCATAAATTGGGGCATTTCTTTTATAACATGCATCAGTATTGAAACACAAATATGGAGCGTGTTGCAAGCATGGTTCTGGCAGTTAGCGTTGTGTTGCTGACTGTACTAAAAAATATATGGTTTTCCTAGTTAACCATGCCGGGCATGGATAGTTTTGCGTTATCTATTGGTACATTATCACTAATATATGCATCATGTATGAAAACAGGCTGGGAACATGGTACAACATGCTCTTAGTAAGAATAATGATACGAATTTCACTCAAAAATCTGGTTCTCTTTGGAATTCATGGGCTGAATGGTTCTCAACAGTTTTTATAACTCAGCTTTTTTGTAAATGAACCGAATGTAATAAAATTTGAACATGAGCAGCCTACAAAGAGATACTAATTGGCTCGAGAAACTGTCCATTACTACTATTGATGATCTTTTGAAGATGGATTATCGAGAAGGCATTACAATGGTTAACATGAAATGTTCTCAGAATGTAAGTATGCTGGGTCGTGGTGAATCCGAAAGGTAATTGTCGAGCATGACTGGCCTACTTTATATTGTTACTACTAGAAGAGGATATAAGTGTGCTCTTTTGGGATTTTTTGAAAATGGTAGGATGGTGTCTATCAGCTGGTATTATGTGGTTTACTTTCAGCAGCTATGTCTTATTTTATTGAGGGATGTACATGGATAACAACTGGTAGGCCCATTTACCTGCAATGTTGTTCAGGCACTAACCGAGTGGTTGTTTGTCTTTACTGTGGATGCAGGTATGTAAAGGTCTATCTTGTCTTTTCGGTGATTGGGGATATGTTGCTAATGGCTTGTACTCCTGGATCTCTCCTAACTTTTGTATCTATTGGGAGGAATTGTATTACTAAATCCTCCACACTTGAGATGTATTATTGTTCTGATACTTGAATAATGATATGTCGATTGGCTTTAAACGGGTTCTTCTTCTTTTTTGGTCCTTGTACTTTTTCTTAAAAATCTCTTGGTATGTATATATATATATATATATACATATACATACATACATACATATATATATACATACATACACATATATATATTTATGTATTTATATATATGTATGTAATTATATATATGAGTCAAATACCTACATTGTGGCCTTCTTGCCCTTGCAACCACTCATTTGTCTCCATGGCAAAGTCACAAGTATGCCCCTTGGTTATGCCGAACCTATGTGCTTCTTCACTTCTAGCTTCCAACCCCGCTTGTGTGAGTACCCAATAGGACCATCATATATGGAAGCTTTGCCCTAAATTTTCATATTGTCTCACCCTAATCAATGCTTGAATTTTCTACCACAACCTGGCTGAGCCTCACTCATGTCTACCTGGAAAATTTGTCACGCCTTCAACGTAAATGGCGATGTTAGTCTCTCTCTCTCTCTCTCTCTCTCTCTCTCTCTCTCTCTCTCTCTCTCTCTCTCTCTCTATTAGAACACATTTGACATGTTAATGGAGCAGTGTTTGGGAAAAATGTGTCTTAGCTTAATATCTTGCCGTTTTTTATTTCAAAGATGATGGTCGAGAGCAAGGGAAAAAGGAGAAATTTTATCCCAAATTAGAGAAAAATAGTGTAAAAACTTGAAAAATAAATCTAATTTTCTAAGATTTCGTGGCAAATTCAAGAAAAGAAATTTTGTATGTTTGGAAAAATGATTTTTCCCAAATAATTTAATGGAGAGAGATTAAAGAGAGAGAAATGCATGTGCGCACACATACACACACACTCACTTTCATAATGAAATGCTCAAATGAATATAGTAAGGCTTCATTACAAAGAAAATTGCCAGCACATTTGTTAGGTTCGTTCTCTCTCTCTCTCTCTCTCTCTCTCTCTCTCTCTCTCTCTCTCTCACACACACACACACACACACACACACACACACACACACACACACATATATCAATTGGCACTTAACATTGAATACCAACAATTCAAATAAATATTCTTCATATTTTATTAAGAAAGCTAGTAGGTCTATCCAATTTTGCATAAGGGGTTCATTAGGTGTATCTTGGAAGATCCCCTTTATGAAATAGGAAAAAGGCAAGTCGTCTTCAACTGTTGCACAGCAGGGAGCAAAATGAAAATGTAGACACTTAGGTTCTTTCTCTCTCTCTTTCTCTCTCTCTCTCTCTCTCTCTCTCTCTCTCTCTTTGCTTCACCGTCAAGGGTCGAGCATGATACGATAGCTATGGCTTTGAGGGATCTCTCTCTCTCTCTCTCTCTCTCTCTCTCTCTCTCTCTCTCTCTCTCTCTCTCTCTCTCTCTCTCTCTCTCTCTCTCTCTCCCCTTTCCAAACCTATTGCTGATAGCAACACTTGGTTAGTTGTGTGCCCACCAAAATAGCTTGGTTTTGAACTTTATTCCCTCCCTAAACTAACTAATTCCTAAAGAATATCACCTGCCATGTCTTTTGCACCCATTTGTAGACTTTGGCAGCAATACCCTGCGAGGAAAGGCAATCTTTAATAGATGTAAGTGCATCTTCCAAGCCCTCTCGTAAGATTATTATTCCTATCTAGGGAGTAGATTTGTGCGCTCATCTGCCTGTGAAAAGAACCTTTTGAAGTTTCCATGGCTGCATAGCAATCCTTTAGAGAGGAGGCATTGGGAAGATTGAAGAGCCCGTTTTCTTGTAAAACTCTCTCCTATGGCCTTCTTGGCCAAATATAACAAAAAGCAATGCTATAATGTATGAATTTATTCTTTGAGCAAGTGAAAACAAAGAATCATAATAATCACAAACCTAAGGAACACATAGACCTGGCCCTCCGAGTAAGTCAAACATTGTGAAAGTTCACTATACTTAGTGGGTCTACACCCAATTTATTAATAAGAATCTTTGCAAATTCTTCCCTCCTCCCCCCCTTTGCCAAGCCTCAAGACCTTTCCCTAGAGGGCATTCCGACGGTGCTCATCGTGCTGACCTCAGGGCTGCACCTTCCCTCGATATGTCCTCACGTGGTGCAAAGAAGCCCTCGTGACATCGCTTCAGCTGTTGCTGCAGGGTGCTCCCAGCTCCTTGCTTATGTGTTGCGTTCATGCCTTTTCTTGGCTTGCTCTTCCCACATGAGATCCACACCAGTTCACCTACGCTTGGTCTTCCACCTTCAGACAATCGCTAGCTGCTTGACTCGTGAGAGAGAGAGAGAGAGAGAGAGAGAGAGAGAGAGAGAGAGAGACCCTATCCTGCAGCAATGAGAGCCTCTCTTGCCAAGCCCGTCGCTGCCCTAGTTCTGCATTGTTACCATCCCCTGTCTTGTCCGTTTCCCTCACTTGTCCGCCTCCCCTATCCGCGCACTGCCTATCCCCGCGTGGCCTTGCCCACCAACTCACAACACGCGCGTCGACAGCTCCCTCTTGCCCCTACTCCATTCCTGCCACGTTGCTCGAATTTCTCCTTTTCGCACTTGTCGTCAATCGGCATTTTAAAATTGAAAGCGGAATGATATTAAACTGCGACATTGATCCTCCCTTATTCACGAACATGCACGTGAATGGCTCCTTGCTTTCCTACTAAAACTAAAACACTTAACTTTATTTTTGCATCCTTTAAACAAAGGTATTTGTTTAGATTCTACCTAAACAATTGCTTTCCAAAATTGGGAGGCCTACTGCTAATAATAAGAGGTTTTTTTTTTAGAGAAAAAAAAGAGAAAGTGACACTAGCATTTTTTTTAAATTTCATTCACAATAGAATATTAAATAGAATGATCTATTTAGATTGCAATATATTTCAAAAGTATAAAAAATGATAACTAAACCAATATTCAATGGCTCCCTTTAAAGAAAGAACCACACAAATGTGAACACCTCTCACAAAAACCTAAATATTATTTTAAAAAAAATTGTCGTGTAGCACTAATCTGCAAGCTTTATCCAATGGTCTACAATTGCAACAAAAAACCAACGTTTTACTAAAAACTCCTTGAGTGGTTTTAAAAAAAAGGAAAAGCAATGCTATCAAGTACGACCTTACCTTATAACTTTTGCAAGTGAAACACAACCCTACGGAACACATATAGTCAAAAATTTAGGACACCTACAGAGTCAATATTGTGATAGTGTTAGCCACTTTTCAAGAAAAGAATAAATGGAAATTACGATTGAGCTACACCTAGATTTCTTGGTTCTGAAGCTTTCTAATATAAAACACAAAGTGATATAAAACAACAAGATTTGATATCACAAACCTTTAGTATGCACAGAGACATAAAAAGAGAGAGAGAGAGAGAGAGAGAGAGACACACACAGAGGGCTTCTTTTTAGGCCTAGAAGAAGAAGAGAAGAACTATGTTTATTTATACGTCTAATCTTTCAAATTTTGAAAAGTCTAAGATTATAAAGATATGCTTTAAAATTTCAACTTCCTATTTGGAGAAGCTGTAAAGGGAATCTAAAACAAAACACAGAAAACTCAAAAAAGTGAAAGTAGCCTAGCAAGGGGAGATAGCTCTTGAAGTCACTACCTCACCTTACAAAAAATGAAGTGATTTCTTTTAAGTATTTAATACTTTTAAGTCCCACTTGAGAGACACATGTCCACCAACACTAAGAGATGAACGACCTTTCATGATTCTTTTCCTATCCTCTATGGATTGTTTTAACACGCCAACAAAGCGTGCAAATCTTAATTCAGACCTAATAGCATGTGCTACTTGGGCCATGTCGCCTGTATGAGCTATTTTCAAACAGCATCAAAAGACTTGGGGAGTACGATCCCTACGCGGATGTGGTGCCATGATTAGTCCCATGTTGGTTTTGGGACACGAGCCATGTTACCAAAAAGTTTTTCGTCTCATTAAGGAGTATCCACACGAGGAGTAATTGTTTTTGAGTTACCCCCTCCTCTCTCTACTATCTGCACCTCTTTGGGGTGTAGTTAGATTTGAAAAAGTTATCTCTCCCCCTTTCATTTCACGTGTACGTGACCTACTATCTCATCAAATGTCTTGTCAATCCATCTTACTTCTCAGCCCTCCTGTGTGGGGCTAAAACTCTTTTGGCTTTCGGGCCAAATTTAAAGCATTTGATGTTAATTACACAAAAACTCATAAAATTTTGTTGGTTTGATGTAAGGCAAGGTTGGAATCTAGCCAGGATTTTGTAATTTTACATGGTTCAGATACACTAAACCCTAATTTTTGCAAACACTGATATTGATGTATCAATTGCATAGTAGCCTCAATCATCCTACACTCCAAGATCACCAATGGTCTTGCTTTAACATGTCTTTATGGAGTGTGCAGGTTTCCTCACTGCCCTACTAGGTTGCTTGCAATCTCATGTGATTGTGGTCTATTAGGATGGCAAGCGAAGTCATCCTTAATGTCAATCATCTTGGTGGGGGTTTGCTTCTGTGAGCTCTTTCCCAAGGTTTTGTGGCTATGTAACATAGAGATCCCTCATTGGCTTTATTCATTGCTCTAATGACTTGTGACAGTGTATTGGTCACCCTTTCTTGGAGCCTCTCTAATGTGGGTCCCTTACCTAGGTATTTCCCTTGCCTAGAAGAGATTTCCTTTGTGCTTTGAAGAATTGAATTTGCGTTATTTGTGGTGCTAACATCATACAAAGAGATCCTTTGTCAAAAGCCCTCTCCTACTTAGACAATTCCCATGCTTGCTCTCTTTTAGGTTTGCTTTTGGAGTGTTAGGACCATCATGACTGTTCATAATGGGTGTCATCACACTACCCCAATGGACAATGTGAACTGCCCATGAGCTAAACCCATAAGTCAATGGTAGGTATCTTCTTGTCCATGATGTTGCCACCATTGTCACATGAGCTAAGCCAAGTGGCACTTTTTCACATCCTTGGATCAAGACAAGTGGCACTTTTTCACATCTCTTTGTGAGTCTTCTGAGGGTAAGAAAAAAAAGTTACGTTGTCGTGCTGTGACACGTACATAGTGGGAACGCATACTACAAGATCTATTTTGTAACTTTTTAGATACATAATTATCTTTCCTATAATGTACATATGCATATTTAAGTATAATAATAAGCCTTCTATCTCATCCTATTATTTTTCTCAAGGGTAACCTATCCTTACTTTACCATCAGAAAATACTATGGGAAAAGCTCAATAGCTCCGCCTCTTTAACTTGGGGCAAAAAGCATTGATTCTTTATTTCTACTATCTCATTATCATCTCACACCCTAGCTAGATCCTATATCTAGGGTAAACTCCAATATATATATATTCTATGTATTTTTTATACTTTTCTTATATTTCTTTTTAAATAGCTACTAGGAGTGAATCAAATCCTAGTGGGACACTAAGTGGCATGATTTCAAAGATACACTTATTTTAATGCATTATTACAAGCATGATTACAAAACTTTGTCAAGGAGCAATGTCATGCTTTCATATGGCATTAGGTGTCCTTTGGAATTAAATGAAAGTCTAGGCTAAGGGGACCACGGGAAGACTTTTGCTGCCAGAAATGGACCCTATTTTGATGAATTTTTTACACAAGGTTCCAATCCGAATTGGAAAATGATTTTAAAATGAAAATCGTAGCTACTGAGCTGAAGTTTTTGCCCATATTTTTACTTTTTTATTTGGAGCCACGGTTGAGGAGATATGATCAAAATACTGGACCCCAGTCTGTCCACATCATGCAAGGACAACTCATTTCCAACTTTTCCAATTTCTATTCACACTGGCTCCTCTCTTCTTGTGTAAACCCTTGGGGGTTCCCTTCACCTATAAAAGGGGACCTCTTCTTCCTTGAAAAGGAACTCAAGCATTCAAGCCATTGATGAGAGGAATTCTTGAGGGAGTGAGTAGTAATGCCTAATTGTACTTAGCCATTAACATAAGCCCAAGCCTACACTTTCTCCTAGAGGGAGACTAGCCATTCTTGCAACAAGCTAACCTTGGAAGATCAACTCTAATCAAAGAAGGTCTTGCACTTGATGTATCAATCAAAGTGGAATTATCCACTCTTCTTCTCTCTCCCATCAATAATGGTGCCGAAGGGTTTCAAGTAAGATGTGTTCTACATTGATGTTTTCTTGATTTCTTGTTGTTTTCATTTTCATCTCTAATACAACATATATATATGTATCTAATCTCATCTCCTTAACCAAACCTATCTCTCTCATTCTTAGTAATTCATCCTCTCTAGGTTCTCTTTGCTACAGGTACATCTCTCCCCGCAGTATCCTTATTGCCTACGGGCAAGAATAGGGCTTGGGAGGGAAACTTCTCATCTCTTCACTTCTCTCATATCTACATTTCTCACATACTATCATAGATGAATAACCCACATGATGATCATTTCTATCGCTTTCACTCTGTACGATCTATTAGAATTAACATATGGATTAGCCATAAAATACACTTCCAACAACGTATAGTGTTTCTCTTTGGCCCAGAAAGGCTTAATGAAATACTTCTATCACCGGATCCCATCATACTACCTCTCATAGACTATAACTTTTCTTTTGACGTAAGTGTAGTTATCTTGCTATGAACCAAGAGGATTTGTACACACAATTAATCCCAATCACTAGACAAAATATATATATTATGGTAAGCACAAAACTACAATTCAAAGAACAATTCGTAGCCTATTTGGTCAGCCAAGATTGAATGCCATTAACTCATCCATTAACCCTTTCATATTACCCATGATACGATATGACCATAGCTTTGATGTTTTCATCTTCGTATTGTTTTGACATTCTCTTTTGTGTTCTTTCTTTGTGTGTGTGAGTGCAAGAGAGAAAGAGTGATTCTTCTTTGATTGCACTTCTTTCCAAACCTTAGTCTTCATGGCATCTATGGTTTAACTCCTTCATATAGTTTTTGTTGAGTTCTCTCACAAACTCTCATAGCCATAAGCCCAGTGCTTTCCTGGCAAGACCACAAATTTCTCGACAACGTGCATGAGCATGGTTTCTGGCAAAGAAATAATGCTCTCTAATGGTGTGATCGGCACCTCCATCTTGCATGAGCGATGGCTTCACAATTTACTTTGCCACACATATTTTCACCTTTCTTCCTCCAGCTTGTTGGTCCATATCCATACTGTTCAATGCTAATTCAAGTTTCAATAATCTTATCCAAAGTTGAGTGATGTTATTGTTGGTGTAGATTGTTTGAACAAGACAGCATTAATATCCTAGGTACATGTGTCTTTATAAATGTGCTTCACCAAAAAAACAAGTGAAAATGTCACATGCCCTGCTTTGTGGAGCACAAAATGCAAAGTTTTATAATAAAAAAAGCAAAAATTTCAAAGAAAGCATCACATCTAAGACGTGACACGTTATATTTTCTTCACTAGTGACTAAAGGCACATGCATCATCACATGTGCCAAGGTGACATAGAGAACAACAATAACTTTTGAAGGACTCAAACATTCCATTTCACTAGCAAGGAGATTTCTTTTTTCTTTTCTTTTCTTTTTTTTTTGGGGGGGGGGGGGGGGGGGATGGGTTGGTTGGGTTGGTTGGTTGGTTGGTTGGTGTTCATGTGATTCTTTTAAATTTCATAAGGTTGAAGGAACCGCCGCGTGTTTGAGAGGGATCTGACTGTGGCAAGCTTTTGTGAAATCATACAAGAGAGCAGAGTGACGATCCACATGATCGGAGGCAAACAAGCCTCAGAGGACTAGTCTAGAACAATACATGAAATCTTGTATACGTAAAGCCTAGGAGTAGTTGTGGTCTCTCTGTCAAGCAAAAAACTTGTAATCCTTTACCCTCAAGGCTCAGTCTGAGCTCATGTTGGTGTATATTTTTGATGTTCTTAATACTATCCACTCACAATTGTGAGTTTTGCAAAAAATAAAAAAATAAAAATAAAATAAAAAATTTCATAAGGTTGATTGGAAAACTTGTTGCAAGCATAAGACCATAGGAAACTTTACTCAAGTCTAATATGACTTGCCGCATTTCCTCAAATAGCAAACTCTAAGGTGCAACTATCATAGACTCTTCCAATCTATGTGCTAGTAGCTTCTCTTTAATAGATTCCCTAAACTGCTCTTTTGGAGTACCCAAAGATTGAGGTGGAACCTTGTGGATAGCCCTGTCCTCATAGCATTCTGGCTGCTCTGGTATCTTCTTTGCCAGGTCCTCTTTGATCTTAGTTGCCAGATCTCTCTGCTCTTGCCACTCATCCATTATCTTTGGATTTCCTTTTGCCTTGTGGCCCTCTACTGCTCCCATCTCTTTGTTTTAGCAACTTGCTTCACTTCTTTCTTATGTTCATGTGGAATCTCCTCAATCACCACCCCTCGACTTCTAATGACCACTGTCACTAGCTCTGGTTCAGGTTGATTCTGCTCAGATCTTTCTAGTTTTGTGTTGTCTGGACACTGAGTTGCAAAATGGTCATACTTTCCATAGGGGTAGCAGCTAAAATCTCTCTTCCCAAAGTCAGCTCTATCCGTATCTTAAGCGGTGTCGTCTTGTCACGAACCCACCCCAATCCAAGTGGTTAGCAGGATAGTGCCCCTAGTGGACTATTGCAACATCACAGACCTTGATTCCTGTTGCCCCTAGTGGACTATTGCAACATCACATACCTTGACCACTTCCACAAGGAACAACTTGCTTGGCATCTACATCCTCCAATTCATGACTCATGTAAGCCTAGCCTTACCTTTTCAAATATAACAAAACAAAAGACCTTTGATAAAGGTAATCCAACACTTATAAGAAAGTTCAAACTTCTACAAATGATGGATTGCAACCTATGGAGGGGTCACGGATCTCAGTACATGAACCAAGGTCTACACAAGTAAGTCGACTCTCCTCTAACTGGTCGCGCTTATGGTTGCACAGCTCAAGGAGAGACAACTAATGGATTGCAACACATGAGCATAGGCCTACACAAGAAAATCAACTTTGCCAGATCACACTCATGAACAACACCAGCTCAAGTTGGGCAGCCTCTCTTGAAATCGACGGTGCTTAACTTCAAACGCATCCCCTCTATATCCCACACACCAAGGAGTAGATTTGTTGCCATAAACTCACAGCGGGACATCCAGAGTAGGGTACTAGCGATGGAGTCTCTATATCATATCCATCACTACTATCTCACACACCTTACTCACGCTAGAAGCTCTCCTCAAGACACCAAATCTCTCCTTAGCACACTTCAGCATGCTTCTCTAAGTGGTGAGGGCAGTGCTACTTCTTAGACGATGCGGATTGGCTTCCACGATCAATGGAGATGAGTGTAGTATGTTTGACCATTCTTCCCTTAAGTTAAAAATTGCAAAGTCTAAGTAGGAAGATTACTATCCAAAAGGGAAGAATTAAAAACTTGTCACTCGAGAGCATCACTTAAAGGACCTGCAGTTTAGATCCCTTGCTAAGTTGGCATTTAAAAATCTAAAGAAAGATTTTTTTTGTGATGGACCCTTGAGCCTATCCCGCACTAGTCATAGCATCCAGACGGCTATAAAAGAATGGGGCCCATAGTGAAGGAAGATCAAAATGCCAAAAATACAAGACTTAAAGAAGAAGTGGAAGAGCTCTCCAAAAAAAAGCAAGAAGGAGACTCTTCAAAGGAGGAGCACAGGAGGTGGATTGAAGCCTAGGCTATGCTTCCTTATATGCAAATCAAGAGATAAAACAGACTAGGCTTTTGGCCAAAGTGCTTGCCTTCAAGCCTGAAACTTCCAATTAAGCTCACTTCTTCAAAGCTTTAAAGGTCAAAAGAATAAGGGACTTAATAGTAGTAATCACCATCGAGATGGGGAATATAGTCCAAGACCAGATTGATATATCGAATTACAACTCAACCAAAAGTCTGTTCACAAGTGGTCAAGGATGCAAGATCATTGCTACTTAGCATTGTAAAAAGTAGCATGTTTGTAATGGGAATGGCCTATGAACTTTGAGAATAGCGGAATAAGAGAATTAGAGTGAGCATTTTTGTGAGATCCCTTTGAGAACATAGAGGGTGAACTTAATTGATGGTAGCAACATGAACATAGTACTTAATTAACTTGGCATGAATAATATTTTTGCAAGAGAGAGAGTATTAGAGAACATGACAATAGTTGAGGACCGGATTTACTTGGAGCCGGTCCCCCCTCCAAAAGGCGTTTTGTATTATAGATTCCCCCATCAAGAGAGACTTGGTACAATACAATCTTTGTGTTCCTTGTGACCTTGGTAATGCTATGAAGATGGAAAGCTTCATGCATCATGAGCATAACATAAAATTTGCAAAAAAAAGGCATTAACTATCTCAAGCCATTAGTCCCAATGCCTCAAACACCTTCGAAGGTGGAGAGAGCTAGCGGGGAATGAGGGTAGGGAAGAGGAAGAAGAATCATTAATAGGAGAAATAAATAGTTCCTCACTTATCATCACTCTTCTTGCTTAAGCATGGCTCTTGATTGGATTTGCATTCCATAGCCAAGAGTGTTGGTGTAAGCTCTCCACTTCTCAACAAGCTTGGAGAAGGAGATGGAGCTCTTGAACTTTGCACTCCACACAATGAGAGAATGAGTGTGTGTGTGTGGGGGGGGGGGGGGGGGGGGGGAGTATACCTCCCTCTAATGCTTGGTCCACCTCTCTCTCTCTCTCTCTCTCTCTCTCTAGTAATATTTAATTATATCACTTGGGAGATGTGTCCTCTTTTTTCTCTTTGAGAGAAAGAATATTATTTATTTTTATGCATTTAAATTCTCATTGGACCCCTTTAACGCCTATCCAATAGGATTGAAGCACATCAAAAAGGCCACATGTGGAGAATTTTTTGAACATGTGTTTTTTATGCTTCTTAAGTCATTTGGTTTGATTTAAATATTTTAAGCACTTAGTCAAACAAACATGTGTCTTTTATGCTTCTTAAGTCATTTGGTTTGATTTGAATATTTTAAGCACTTAGTCAAACAAACATGTGTCTTTTATGCTTCTTAAGTCATTTGGTTTGAATTGAATACCTCAAGCCTTAGTCAATCAAGCATGAAACCTTCATGCCTCTTTAAAATTTATCTTTGAATTTAACATTTTAAAAATCTTAATAATTTAAGCATAAAAATCACTTCAAGATTTAGGCAAGGTTCCCACAACCAATTTAAGCATCTTAACAACTCATACTTGGGTAGGATTCCCACCTCAAGGTTAGCCCTAGCTTGCGTAAGGTCAAAGGACTTTTTAACACTAACTTTTGGAGGTCTTTAATGAAGCTAGCCCTAAGGTCTTTTAAGATCCATTAGATGCACATTGCTCTTTGATAGACTACCTCCATTTGGACCCCTTTTGAGATGTAACCATCTCTCCTCTTGGTCCCTTGTTGAGGTAAATCTAGCAACACTTATTGCACATTGCTCTTTGGTAGATCGTCTCCTTTTGGACCCCTATTGAGATGCAACCATTTCTCCTTTTAGTCTCTTGTTGAGATAGATCTATAAGCACATATATATATCCTAACTCTTGTTCCCCTTCTATCTTTCCATATTAAGTGGTCAGTTTAATATGA
Source organism: Adiantum capillus-veneris (assembly GCF_014529385.1). Lineage (NCBI taxonomy): Eukaryota > Viridiplantae > Streptophyta > Polypodiopsida > Polypodiales > Pteridaceae > Adiantum > Adiantum capillus-veneris. Next base: position 33,084,078 of record NC_140934.1, on the reverse strand, counting down.
GAAAATCATACAATAAAGTTAGATATTATATTTTATGACATTACCTCTCTCTTGAAATCATAGTAGTCCTCGACTATGAGGTGGAGAAAATAAAGCCTAGTCATTAGTCCATGTGTCTTAGCGTGTTGAGGATCCCTTTTTACCCTACGACATCATTCTAGAATGGATGACTAATCCATTTGGTGCTCGGGAGACTTAGCTACCGCAAGCATGCCTGCTCTTTAGTCCATATCATACTTCCAAAGTAGAGTGACAAGTTCTACTTGGTGTTTGGGAGACGTGTCACCAAAACATGATCCTAAGCATGCATACTTCTTAAATTTTGTGCATAATAAAAGAAAGAGAATAAGTCTTATAAGACAAAAATGTTTTTCATTTAAAATACAGTTTCATTTGCTTACTCTAGTTTAGCATTGTAAGCATTGACAAGGTTCATATTATCCTTAAGCTAGGTTCCTTGCATCCATCTAGCATCTTTAAAAGGATAATTCTTAAACTTAACAAGATATCATTGGATAATCTTACCGTTTCTTAATACCTTGTTTTCATGTCAAAGAACCGATTTGGGTTGCAATACCTCTTCTTGATCTTCGATCTTTGGCGGGTCCTCCATTAGTGGTTCTTTTGGTCGCTCTCCTTTGTAAGGCTTGAGTAGGCTCACATGGTTAGCATTGTGAATGACCCAATGGTTGGGAAACTTTAACTAATAAGCCATCTCATTGATTTGCTTAATAATTTTAAAAGAAAGGACCATAGTATCTTTTTGCTAGATTATCATAATACTCTTGGTGGTTCGTAGGATTCTTGCCCATAGTATGCCTTAGACGAGCCTTGAGAAACTTTATCAATACCCAATCATTTTCCTTAAAGGCTAAGGCTCTTCTGTGCTTATTAGTAGTAGCTCTTTTTGCCTTTGCTTTGAGATGGATATAACCTCTTTAATCTTTGGAAAATATTCTTGTGAGTCTCGGCTATATACATCATCAGCGAAGGTCTTCCCATTTACTTTAAGTAGTAAGGGACTTTTGGATCTTCCTTCTTTAACCTCGAAAGGTGCTTTTCCCATAAAAGTATGTACAATGTCATTGTACACATACTCTATAAGAGGTAGGTACTTCTCTCATTGAGAACATTGATCTACTTCCATGACATAGGCTCTTAGTAGATTTAAGAATCACTAGATTAGTTATTTCACTTTGGTTATCCATTTATGGATGATAGGCTGAAAGAGAAATTTAAGAGTCTTCTTCCTAGATTCGCAAAGAGACCCTTCTTTAAATTACTGGTCATTCTAGGATCTTTGTCTCTAACACTATGGATTTTGGCAAGCCATGATACTTGAAAATTTGAGATCTAAAGAGGGTTGTTGTTGGATGTGCCTTAATAGTCTTTTTGACAGGCATAGAGTGTGTGTTGACAAGGGGAACTAGCACCTAGGAGTCCACCACCCAACCACCCACTATATAGCATAGCCCCTGACCCTTTGCCCTAGTTGGACTCCCTTTCCACACTGCCTAGCCCAGCCTTGCCCTTGTTTAGTCCGGCTTTGCCGGTGTCCTGGCATTACTCCCCTCTTAAGAAGAGTTTTCGTCCTCGAAAACAAAAGTGGGGAACTTCTTCTTAAGAACACTAATGTTTTCCCAAGTGGCACCTTCCTCAGGTCGGTCTTTCCACTTGATTAAGGCTTGTTGACGTACATGATGATGTGTATGCAACTCATGATAATCGAGAACACGTTTAGGTTCATGCAGTAAGGTAGGAGGTTCAATGAAACCTACCAAAATCTATTGGTCTTTCCACTTGATTAAGGCTTGTTGACGTACATGATGACGTGTATGCAACTCATGCTAATCGAGAACATGTTTAGGTTCATGCGGTAAGGTAGGAGGTTCAATGAAACCTACCAAAATATATTGGTCAATGACATTGTCGTCCCCATGTAACCGCTTACATAAACGGCTTACATGAAACACCGGATGAATACGAGAATGTGAAGGTAGCAATAATTTTTAGGCACGATCACCTACTCGCTTGAGTATTTTGAAAGGCCCACAATATCGGGGAGATAATTTAGGTGTTGGCCCAGTTTTCAGACTTTCTAAATGTTCTGGCACACGTAAAAATACTTCCCTTCTTCGAAGGTAACTTGCCGATGTTTCTCATTAGCGTACTTCTTATACCGATCCTATGCTTGTCGGACATTTTGACAAGCAAGTTTCAACATATCCATGTGGTCTTCGAGAAAATCCTTAACCTGTTGGAGTTTTTCCGTTGCCAGCCCCACCGTAGCTGGTGACCTAGGTTGAAACCCATACATGAGCATGAAAGGAATAAATGGACTAAATCCCGTTGTGACATGCTTATCACTGTTGTAGGCAAACTCGAGAATAGGTAAGTATTCTTCCCAGTCTGACTGTTTTTTGCTGACGTATGCTCTTAGCATATCCTCTAGCACCTAGTTAACTCGTTCAGTCTGACCATCTATTTCTGGATGATCGGTTGTACTGAGGTTCAGTTGTGTACCCAATCGTTTAAACACAGCTCCCCAAAAGTGACTGTTAAACTTGGGATCATGGTCGTTGACAATGCTACTTGGCAAACCATATAATTTGTATAGATTGTCCACAAATAACTTGGTTAGTTCTGGTGTCTTAACCGTTGATTTGGTTGGAATAAACTTACATAGTTTAGTCAACCGGTCTACGACCACCCATACAGAGTCATGACCTTTTACAATGGTTGGTAAACCCACAATAAAGTCCATAGAGATGCTTTCCCATTTTTCATTGGGAATATCCAAAGGATGTAAGGGTCCTCCTGCTTTCAGGCGCTCTGCTGTTGGAATTAGGGTTGCAGAGAAACACACACAGCTTGGAGAAGACGAAGGAAGCTCAAGGCACACAATAGAGAGTGTGTTACTTAGTGTGCAATGGAAAGATAGATAGCCCTAGAGTGATGGGCGTATATACAATGCACGGGGGAAAAAACCTCCTAAAGAGGGAAAAAATGCCCCGGCGGTCCTAGTGTGTTCACACACATCGCTACCACATGTATATGGTAACAAATCCCCTCTGGAGTGATGCGGTGAACGAGGGCTGGCACATGAGTAAAGGGAAGTGCCATGCCCTGAGGACAGGATCAGTCCACAAAGGGGAGTAAGCCCAAAGCTTTGCGGAAAGCTTCAAGCTTCTCACGAGACAATGCCTTTGTGAAAAGATCTGCAAGGTTGTCCTGTGTTGGCACATAAGCCAAGTTGATCTCTCCTGCTGAGAGCCTCTCCCTGACATAGTGGTAATGCACCTCAATGTGCTTTGTGCGAGCATGAAAAACTGGGTTCCTCGCAACTGCCAATGCGCTCTGACTGTCACTGTAGATAGTGTTGGCAGTGTCCTGTCCAACACCCAAGTCAGCCATAAGGCGTCTGAGCCATACACACTCAACCGTAGCTATGAAGACTGCCCTGTACTCAGCCTCACAACTCGAAGTGGCCACAGTAGGTTGCTTCTTGCTCAACCATCATATACATGAACTACCAAGCATGAAAAAAAAACCACTTGTGGACACTCGCGTGTCAAAACAACCAGCCCAATCTGAGTCCGAAAAAGCATGTAAGTCTAGTGGCAATGATCCCCCCTTGGGATAAAACAAGCCAAGATGTAAAGTGCCACTAAGGTAGCGGAAAATCCTCTTGACAGCCTGCCAATGCTTAGACCCTGGGCTATGCATAAATCTGCTGACCTGCGAGACTGCAAACTGAATATCTGGCCTCGTGTTGCATACATAAATGAGGCAGCCAACAGCAGTTTGGTAAAGAGTGACATCAGCAGGATCGCCAGCATCATGTAGACTCAACTTCAAACCTGTTTCCATGGGAGTGGCAATAGGTTTGCAATCCTCAAGTCCAAACTTACATAGAAATGTCTCTATGTAACTTTTCTGACACAAGGCAATACCACCATCACACTGCTTAAACTGTATACCCAAGTAATGATGCAACAGCCCCAAATCTTTCATCTTGAAAGTAGCATTCAAACCAGCCTTAAATTCAGCAATATGTCTCTCATTTGGTCCAGTGATCAGCAAATCATCAACATAAAGAACCACAATGAGAAATACATCATCCTCACGCTTTACATACAATGTGCTTTCTGTTGGACTGTTACGAAAGCCTCGTTTAACCAAATGCGTGTCAGCTTTCTCATACCAAGCACGAGGAGATTGCTTCAACCCATACAAAGACTTCTTACATTTGCACACTTTGTCCTCTTGTCCTTTTATGACAAAACCGCGAGGCTGCGTTACATAAACTTCCTCAAATATGTCACCATTCAAGAAAGCAGTAACAATGTCTGATTGATGTACATCCCAACCAAAATGAGCTGCCAATGCACATAGAAAACGTACAGTAGTCATACGACAAGTGGGATCAAAAGTCTCTTCATAATCTATGCCTTTTTGTTGTGCATAACCCTTTGCAACAAGTCGAGCCTTATGGCGATCGATCTCACCATCCGGCTTGCGTTTCAACTTGTAAACCCACTTCGTACCAATGGCCTTTTTTCCAGGAGGCAAATCACATAAAGTCCATGTGTCATTCTCTATAAGTGCATCATATTCTGATTTCATGGCAGCAATCCAATTTTCTGAATTCTGTGCTTCATCAAAAGACAGAGGCTCCTCAACATCATGTAAACTAGACACAGCCAAAGCATAACAATCTGATGCATAAGATGCATGGCGAGAGCCTGAACGAGTACGACTAGATAAAGGTGCATCCAATTTACTGTCACGCAAAGTGTGCACCAGCCATTTTGGCATACCTCTAGCCTGCTCATTTTCAGCCCTTTCCTCATCAAGTACATCATGTACATCTGCATCAGTAATAGGCTGTTCTAAAACATTTTCAGAAACCCCCATAGGCTGTACATTTGCCTCATTGGAACTTACATTCGTATTTCCACCATTGAAAAGAAGCAACAAAGTGTCATAAATGTCCTGTGAGCTTACATTACTGTCTCTAGTACATGACAGCAAGGGCTGAACAGAATCTTCCACAAACACTACATCCCGTGAAACCAGAATACGTTTTGTTTGCGGATGATACAACCTGTAACCTTTGCTTTTAGCACTATAACCAACAAAAATACATTTGACAGCCTTATCATCCAATTTTCTGCGCTGCACTTGTGGCACCAAAGCATATGCCAAATAGCCAAAAACACGCATGTGCTCAATAGAAGGCTATCTATCATGCCATGCTTCATATGGAGTAATAGACTGCAAAGCTTTCGTAGGACACCTGTTAAGTACATAAGTGGCACACATGATGGCCTCAAGCCAAAAAGAGTACCATTTGACTTTTGACCGTACATCGTGCCATTTCCGTTAGTGACCTGTTTTTCCTCTCAGCAACACCATTTTGCTGAGGTGTATAAGGCACTGTACATTGGTGTTTTATCCCACGACTAGCCAGAAATGCATTAAATTCATGAGACATATACTCCCCCCCTCGATCGGAACGGAGGGTGCCCATAGTACATTTTGAGACATTTTCAGCCATAGCCAAAAATTGTTTGAAGCACATAAAAACTTCGGACTTCGCTTTAAGCGGAAATACCCATGCATGCCTAGAGTAATCATCAATGAAAGTCACGAAGTACAGGTAATTGCCCAAGGACGGAGTTTGCATGGGCCCACAAACATCACTATGCACAAGCTGCAACCTGCATGTGGCCCTAACTGAACCATCCTTTGGAAACTTAGAACGCTGCATTTTACCCAGAATACAGCCTTCACAAACATGTTTGATAGGTGCTTCAAGAGGCGGCAAAGAAGCAACCATATCAGATTTCTCCAAACGCAGCAAACTGGCAAAATTCAGATGACCAAAACGTGCATGCCAAAGTTTTGCATCTGAAATAGCCCTTGAATCTGCAACAGCATTTGCAAAATTTTGTCCACACTTGTCATACAAAGTGAGCTTATACAGCCCACTGCACAAAAGCCCAGATGCAACAATTTCATCACCAAAATTGAGATCATGAACTGTACATCTGTCATCCACAAATTTGACTACAAGTCCAAGTCTAGCAAGTGCGGATACAGACAAGAGATTCTTCTTGATCCCAGGTACATAAAGTGCATCAACACGTGTGAAGGAACTGCCATTAGCAGCAGTGAGCACAATCTTTCCAACTCCCTGAACTGGATAAGAGGCGTTGTTGGCACAAGTGACTGAATTCCCATGAGGGACCGACTCGAGAGAGGTAAACAATTCACGATGTGAGGTAATGTGCTTTGTAGCACCACTGTCGAAATACCACACATGTGAATCTGCAGCAACTGACAAGCATGCATCATGGACAGCAGGATTGTAAGTGCACTCTGCGCTAAAAGCCCATTCTGCATCAACATCAGCATCACAATCTCCTTTCACAGAAGACTCAACAATGGCTGCATTTGTAGTGGAACCAGCATTTGCAGTGGAACCACCCTCTTTCTTCTTAGCCTCTTTGGCCTTCAACTTAGGACACGACTTGATCAAGTGATCATTGGCTTTACAATAATGGCAACGCATCTTCTTTTTGCCCTTATCACCAGAATTGCCAGACGAAGTGCTGCCAGCAGAAGCATTAGGAACAGAATTTTTGCCACTCACAGCAGAACCATAAGAAGTGGCTGCATTACTGTTACCACCCTTTCTTTGAGAAGCAATAAAAGCCTGTTCAACTGCACGCTGCCTAGTCCTGTTTTTTCTAGAAAGTGACTCTTGCAACAGCAATGTGCATAATGCATCAAACTTGACAACTTCAGGATTTCCTTGGGTCATGAGTCTCCAAGTACTAGCAAAAGTCTGGTAGGAATTTGGTAAGGCATCAAGAACAGTCTGCACAAGGGAACTGTCCGAAATGACTTCACCTGCAGAAATGAGTTGCTCATTGATATCCTTGACACTAGCAAGGAAAGTGTCCATATCATCTTCCTCATGCATAATCTTCGACTCTAGCTCTTTACGCAGCAAAGCAATTTTAGCCTCATTGCGGCTTGCATAAAGACTTGCTAGAATATCCCAAGCCTGTTTTGCAGATTTTGCTGAACGGATGTGAGGAATAATGGTGCGCTTCACAGACAACGCAATCAATGCATGAGCCTGCGCATCCTTAACATCCCAACGAGCTTGTTCTGCCGTAGGCAAAACAACTCTAACAGCTGCAATCCTTGCAGCAAGACCTGCAACATCCTCAACATCGCCTACATCTTCAGAACCAGGACGTACATCAATGCCCTGCACAATGTTCCAGACACCTTTTGACACAAGAACATGTTGCATCATATAAGCCCACATAGGGTAGTTGTCCCCATCCAACCTATCCTCAGCAGCAAACATCTTGAACACATCTGTGTTGTTGTTGTCAGCCATGGTAAATGCTGCACCTGATGTGAAAACTGCCCGAAAATAGGAGAAATGGAGCAGGAACAACTTGTGCTATATAGCACAAACCGTAGAAGACTATAAGGCACTTGTTATGCAGAAAACGACACTGACAGAAAATCCGCAAAAAATGACGAAATAGCCTGTGCAGTACTGCCTGTAGTGGAAACGGAGGCCGAAATGAGCCCAAATCAAAATTCTGAGCAGACCGAGCTCTTTGAGCTCGCCCAAAATATTTGTCGACCTGCAAACGCTCGCCAAAGCTCACTGAAATCGGAGAAAGTGAGCAGGCGTGTGCTGGAGCAGCTGGCGACTAAGCCCGGGAGGACGTGACCTGCTCTGATACCAATTGTTGGAATTAGGGTTGCAGAGAAACACACACAGCTTGGAGAAGACGAAGGAAGCTCAAGGCACACAATAGAGAGTGTGTTACTTAGTGTGCAATGGAAAGATAGATAGCCCTAGAGTGATGGGCGTATATACAATGCACAGGGGAAAAAACCTCCTAAAGAGGGAAAAAATGCCCCGGCGGTCCTAGTGTGTTCACACACATCACTACCACATGTATATGGTAACATTTGCTTTGTTAACTTTACATTTTTGGCAATGCAAGACATAAGCTTAAACAAAGCCATGTATACCTGGCCAATAAAACTGTCATCGCACGAGAGCATAAGTTTTTCTAATACCCGGGTGCCCTGCACTTGGACTATCATAACATTCATAAAGAATTTGGCACCGAATGTCTGTGTTCGTCGGTACACAAACTCTTCCCTTATGGAGTAGGTACCCATTATCGATGGTGAAATGCTTCCATCATTGTAGTTCATCACTCGATAGAGGAGAACCAGGTGTGGAGGTTAACGTTACACTACCATCATTGGAGTGAGAAGGATCCCTCATTTGAACATGGCTCCACACTTTGGAATATGCTTTATCATGCTCATATTTGCCTTTGAGAGAATCTAAAAATTCACTACGAAGTTCCGTGAACAAGAGAGAATTGATCTCTAGCATACGACTTGGAGCGTCAGCCACCACATTGTATCGACCTTTACGATATCTTAGCTTGGCATCATATTCCTGAAGAATCTGGGCACACCTGGCTTTCCGACCCTTCAAATCCGTTTGTTGTGTAAACCATTTGATGCTTTCATGGTCAAACACAATCTCAAATTGAGCACCATACAGATAATGCCGCCATGTTTTTTAAGGCAGACACTATTGCATAGAGTTCGCGCTCATAAGCAGAGTAGTTCTATTGATCTGCATCAAGCTTCTTGCTTTCAAATGCAATCGGACGTCCGTCTTGTAACAGGACTGCTCCAATAGCACGGTCACTGGCATCCGTTTCCAAAACAAATGGTTTCAAAGGATCTACAATACCCAGTATGGGAGCTGTAGCTAATGCATCCTTGAGGGTATCAAAATTGTGTTGTTGAGCGGATCCCCATTGAAAAGCTTTGTTTTTGCCTTTTAGTCGATCCGTCATGGGAACAACAATATTAGCATAGTTTTTAACAAACCTTCGGTAAAAACCTGCGAATTCTAAAAAAATCTATAACTCTTCTAGATTTTTAGGAGAAGGCCATTTGCGGAAGGTATCCACTTTTGATTGATCCATATATAGCCCATTAGCTGAAATAACATACCCTAAACAGTGAATTTTGTCTTTTAGAAAATCACACTTAGATTCTTTGGCATATAATTTTGTTTGTTCGTAACAACTCAAACACCTGCCTGAGATGGTGTAAGTGTTCTTCTTTAGAAGCACTGTAGACTAGTATGTCATCAAGGAAAACAATGACAAATTTGCCCAAGTACGGCTTCAAGACACTATCCATAAGTGTCATGAATGTTGCGGGCTCATTGGTTAACCCAAAGGGCATCACCAAGAACTCGTAGTGTCCAAACCGTGTTTGGAATGCAGTTTTGGGTATATCGGCAAGTCGAATACGGACTTTGTGATATCCTGACCTCAAGTCTATTTTCGTAAAAATGCAATCATGATTGAGTTTGTCAAACAACTCATCTACTCGGGGCAATGGGTATTTGTTCTTAACCGTAAGCGCATTTAAGCCACGGTAGTCTACGCACATGCACATACTGCCGTCTTTTTTCTTCACTAATAGGGTAGGAGAGGCCCATGGTGAAGAATTGGGTTGTATATACCCTCTGCTAAGGTAGTCAGCAAGCTGACATTCCACCTCGGCAGCTTCAGAATAACTCATACGGTAAGGCGGTTTACTGACAGGTTTACAGCTTGCACAGCCACGTTGATGCTATGTTGCACCGATCGTGTCGGCGGTAATCCTGGTGGCAAATCATTAGGGAAAACATCTTGAAATTCCTTTAGTAATTTTTGTAACTCACTAGCAACATTTGCTTGTTTAGAATTAGCCATTGGTGGAAGAGATGAGAGAGAAGCATGCGGCGTTGAGGAATGCCTCCAAAGGCCCCACTCTCTATGGCGAGAGTAGTCTACTTCTGATTGCATAAATCTCTACAATGCTTTGGACTTGCCGACGATGAGGACGACGACGAGACATGCTAAAATCTAAAAACGCTAATGGTTGAAATCTGCAAATCTTTATCTGCTGAATATTGACTCTATGTCGGTGACGATGTCGATGGCGACCATGCGACAACGACGCGCTAAAAACACAGATGCTGAAACCTGTGTTTGGCGGGCTGAAATTGCAAACTACTCTGGATCTGACCGTGCGGCGAGGATCTGTTGCGGAAAGGTGAGATCTGCGAGGTTCGGGAGTTCTATTGCGGAGTCTTGATGCTGAAAACTGAAAACATTGATGCTATTGGTGATCTTGTCGCGATGAATCTGCAAATTGCCGAGCTGATTCGCAAACCAAAAACGCTAGGGCTGATTTGGGTCCTTGATATTAGAAAGAAAATAAAACAGTAAGTAGCACAAGAACACTTGATCTATTTCATTATAAAAAACGAGCTGCATAAGCTTAGCGGTACAAATCAATGGTGATGAAGGTATATCCTTCTTTCCTGACAACAATACATGTGCGCCATGGGATTCAAACATCAAGCTATTGTGCTCATAGCTACGCTTCAATGATGGTCCTAGGCTATGCAACCACTCCCTACCAAGAACCACATCTACCCTTTCCATGTTCATAACCTGAAAATCCAAGCAGATTGAGTAACCTTGTACTTCCAACGGAACAGCTCGGCATTGAGTATCCTAGATTTCGGTATCATGTCCATTCATCATTGCTACCTTGTAGTGGTGGGTACTCGGAGTTTGAGGCAGTTTGAGTTTTTTCACCAATCCATAATTGATGAAATTGTGAGTAGCACTGTCATCTACCAAGATGCACACCTTGTGGCCTTGCAGAGATCTGTGCATACGTACTAACTCATGTGGTCCAAAGGTTTGTTGCCACATGGAAGCTGTGAGACAGCATTCATGTACCACCTCTGTGTGTGTCCTGTAGAGAAGCGTGAGGAAGACTCAAGAGGTAGCAGTTGCACCGTGTGCACTGCTTTCTCCTTGCCATGAGTAGTAGATTTCCCCTTGGGAAAATCCTTTTTGCCATGACCGCTCCCTAAACATTGGAAACATAATTTTGCTTTCTTAGCTTTATCAAAGTCCTCAAGGGAGAGAGGACCCGTGGACCCCTTGGGTTTTTTAGATGCATTTGAATTGGCAAATATAAATTTCCTTTTATTGTGCCCATACTAAGTGCGTGTATTACCATGTGTATTAGCAGGCACGTGACTATTATGTGCTTTGTTTTCATCTGGATCATCATGAATATGTGCTTTCACTATGGCTTCCTCAAGTGTTTTAGGATCTTGGGTCTTGATGTACTTCTTAAGCTCTGGTATTAGACCTCGTACAAACCCCCATACTTGTTGAAAGTTATCTAAGCTTTCCAATTTGAGGATAACATCCCAATAGTGAGAGATATATTCAAGCAATTATGGGTATTGGCACATGGAATATGTGTCCCAAGCCGTCCAATTACGATCTGCCTCATTTGTAGGCAAAAATTCTTTGCTAAACATAGCTTCAAAAGTTGCGCAACTCTGTGGTATGATGTTCTTCTCCTTGAGAGACATCCACTATTTGTAGGCCTTGCCTACCAGAGTTAAGCTCGTTTGCAGAGCTCTGGCTGCGTCCAGAGTACGCCATAAGGCGTGAATTCCATCCCACTTGCTGAGAAAAATATTCACTACATCCTTATTGCGGTCTCGGTCTTCTCCCTTAAAAATTGGTGGTTTGGTGTTTTTCAACAATTCATCCACCGCTTTTGCAGTGAGAGTATGCAACGTATTAGAATTTGGGCCTTGCCCCAGATTAGCAACGTGCTCATGCATGTGCGTGCCAGCAGGACCCTTGGACTGTTGTTGCATTACTTGAATTACTAATGTGGATAGTTTAGTAACATTTGCATTTAAAGATTTAAAATTTTCATCCATGACTGTCATGCGCACGAAATTCTTGAATATCAAGCAATTCGTAAGTGTCATCACCTGCCAAGGCGTCACGGGTACTCTCCTTGAGAGGATCTGGCCACGGGCCATCATTGGCAGGATCATGCGTACTTTACTCAAAATCAAATGTCATATTGATATCCAAATCCATGGCGACACAGTGCGGTGCAAGGAGTAGTCAGAAAAAATATCTGAGATTGAGAGCACTCGCAAAGTGTAATTAGCCTTGGTAATTCCGTCAAAATCAATAGTATCCCGGTGGAAATCGATTTCAATTGTCCGGAGTATAGGAAATTCCGCAATTCCTTGGTAGCCGAATCAATTGTACTTTGAAGTCCCGTCGGAATTGTACTTCTTAAATCTCTTAGTTTCTGCTGGTAATACGGAGAGAACTTGGTGCTCGAAGTTTTTGCTAGTCGTGTTGAGATGCCGCACCTCTCCGGGCCTTGCCGACTCCGCACACGAGGAAGGGAGTGGGGTACCCCACTGTGGGTACCGCCCCTTGTTGTTGAAAATAGGGTGTGGCCACTAACCCCCAAGGGGGTTGGGTGCCCGTGTAGTGGGAAATAAACACGCACACAGCGACTATGGCCGCTCAGAGTAGCATGCGATCAAGGAAACCTGCCATGGCAGCCACTGAGGTGATCTAGGGGCTTCGTCCCAAGGTCGAGAAGTACTCCCCCGCCCAGCGCGCAGCCGTAGAGCCCACGAGGGGTGATTTTGATGCAGGTCGTCTCAGCGGCTCCTCCTTGCAAAGGGGGTTGCCCACGGACTGCTTGCATGTCTTCCTCCTCACAGTAGAGGTGTTCCACAACTTGGTGACCCCGACATGCAACTTGCTCATGCAAGGTTGTGTGGCCCCCCTCCTCCACGGATGTGCCTTTCCCAGAAAAGAACCAAGCTCTTGATACCAATGTTTCACAAGGAGAACTAGAACCTAGGATTCCACCACCCAACCACCCACTTTATAGCATAGCCCCTGGCCCTTTTCCCTAGTTGGACTCCCTTTCCACACTGCCTAGCTCGGCCTTGCCGGTGTCCTGACAGTGTGTTTTCTTGCTAAGCCTTCCGCCTAAAACAAAAAATCATTTTTGGTATACCACGCATTTTGAAACATACTCTTGTATGTTTACTTTTCATGGTAGACCAACAGAAATACATTTCTACTCCTCGAAGAGTAGATTATGGAATCCCTCTTTGCCTTGCAAAAGGAGAAGCATGGGATTCATACATGATTTTCTTATTTTATTGGTGAGTAACACATAGCCTATTGCCATTTTGGAAGATGCCCGTCCTTCAAGGTGAATGGTTCTTGTTTTTCTTCCCTAATGCAAAGGCTATAACTACCTACTTAAAACCTTGGTCAATAGCATACTCATCTATCCTAAAAATAGATCATTGCGAGTTGCTATAGACACCACATTTACCCTCGGCCATTGTAAAAGTGCATCGACTACTTGATTGTGCTTGCCAACAATGTGAGCAATATGAAATTTAAATTGCAAAAGAAAATTTTCCCACCTCATTTGTTTGTCAGAGAGCTTGGTTTGCATCATGAAGTTCTTGATGCTTTGTGATCCATTTGTAGGATGAATGGAGTCCCCAATAAATAGTGCTTCCATGTGTTTAGGGCATGTAGAATAGCTAAAAGCTCTTTCTCATAAATGCCCAAGACCCGTTCATCCATATTGAGCCTTCGGCTCTCATATGCTATGGCATGCCCTTCTTGAAGCAAAACTGGTCCAAGGCAATGACCACAAGCATCACATTGGACCTCAAATGGCTTTGAGAGATCCGAAAGCATGAGGACTGCTTGAGAAGTAAGCTTCTCTTTGAGCTTGTCAAAAGCATTTTGTCCTTTAGCAGTCTATGAGTACTTAACGTTCTTCTTTGTTAATTCATGCAATGGTCCTGCTATTTGAGAGAATTTTGTTATGAAGAACCTAAAGTATGCACACATACCAATAAAGCTTCTTAGCTCATGTAGATTCCTTGGATTAGGCTATGCTTTTATTAACTCCAACTTTGATGGATCCATACGGATACCATCTTGAGAGATAATGTGACCTAAATATTGAATCTCTTGTAGGAAAATTTCACTTTTCTTTTGTTTAATGAAAATCTTATTCTCTCTCACAACTTGAAAGATTACCTGGAGGTGTCACTTGTACTCCTCAAGAGAATTTGAGTGGCCTGAAGATTTTTGACCTGAAGTGGAGCATTTGCCAGGCCAAAACTTGTAACTTATCAAATAGATCTTCTACCCTAGGCACGAGAAAAATCTTTTTTTGTTATAGTGATCCTATTTAGTGCTCTATAGTCGACACACATGTGATATGTGTCATCTTTCTTTTGCACTAAAAATAATGGTGAACAGAATGGAGAGGAGCTAGGCCTCACCATCCCTTTTTCCACCAATTCATGCACTTCCCTCATGATCTCCTCTTGTTGAGCTTGTGAAACTCAATAAGGAGGTTTATTAGGCAGCGAGCTTCTTAGTAGAAGCTCTATTGCATGTTCATCATCCCCTCATTTTGGACGTAGCTCACTAGGGATGTCATCAATGAAAACATCTTGAAATCCAAATTTAGAAAATAACGCAACTCTAATTCCTCTTGATTTCCTTTATTGCTTCTTGTGAAAACATTAGAATCATTCAGATTCTCTAACAAAAATCATATACGCAAAAATAGAGCTTTTCATTGACTTATCAAAAGCAAGCATATTTACCAGGGATATGGTGTTCCCCGACTCATTAGCATCTATGTACATGGTCTTTTCCTTGTAGGTGAAATAGATTCTCCTTTCACAGGACTTCATGTTGGCAGCCATGTTTTGACCCATGGTGCCCCTAGGATAACATCCTCATGTTGGAGAGGAGAGATAAAAGAACTATTCTTTGTCAACATACCTTTAGGCATGAAGCCTCAACAAAGCACCATGCCAGGAAACAAGCAGAAGATCCCACTGAGCTATTGGAAAAAATGTATCAGGAAGCAAAAGCTTTGAAGCTGAAGGAAGCCCAAGAAGCGGAACGAAAAGCTAAGGAGGTGGCAGGCAGCAAAAGCAGGCAAAGAAAGCAACTGCATAAGAAAAAGCACAGCATGAACGAGGTGATATATCTCCCCGAATTTCTTCACATGTTGCAGGACAATATGCCATCACCCCATGCCGAGCCCACCACCATCACCATCAGAAAAAGCCACATAACCTGAGCCCACAAAGGAGATAGAGCCTGAACAAAGAGAAGCAGCTGAATATGCACAACAGGCATCTACTACACAAGAGCCACACAAAGATCAAGACAAAGAGCCAGAAAGGGCAGTGAGTCCTGCACCAGAGGACAACACAAAGTTCAAGCAAACAAGAGAAAAGGAGTTCGAGGAAACACCTTCTATCTCAATACAGCAAGAAAAGGCCGAGGCATACACGAAGCCAAGGATGACACAACAGAAGATCAGCCACAGCCTCAAGGGCAGCAACAACCGGCTGCCATGACGCAGCCAAAAGATACACAAGAGACTGCAGAAACATCTAGGTATCTAGCCAGAAATGAAGATTGGCAATCAAACGATGAAATAACCCTACAAGTCAACAAGTATGCCAAGAAAATGCAGGACATGGCAGAAAGACTCTGAACAGCGGCACTTAGCCGTAGCACAAAAGCATTAGAGAAAAAGAACAAAGACCTTGAGCTCGAGCTTAAACTGGAGCAGTCTGAGTGCAGAGACCTATCTTTAATGCGAGTGCAAAGAAAAGACGAGCTGCTAAAAGAAATAGTTGAGCTTAAAAGATTCAATCAATTGTTAAGAGATGGACGACCAGACACTCAAGAAGAAGCAAGAACTTTTGGGCAACCACAAATAGAGATCCCCTCAGTTTCTTTCGCTGAGATGGAGACACGGTCAGCAGAAGAGCTAGGTGGCAAGGAATAATTTCAAGTACAAATAACAGAAATGGATACAGTGCCAATGGTCCAGCTGTCAAAGGCTGAGGAAGAAGACGCACTGAAAGAAAAGATTACACAAGAGGTAGATGAGTAGTGGAAGGTAGCGATGGATTGGGAGTTGAGAGTTCTTCACTCTGTCAACGTTAGACAACTCAGTCCCAATCAAATCAATGCACAATGGTGCCAGCAATACCTGCCCTATCCTTTGGTAAAGGTGGAGTTTCTCCAAGTCAAAGAGAGGCTTTACAAAGACATGCAGGTAGAAGGCGTAGATCAAGACCACCCAAAGTGGAGGCTGAACTGGTTGAACAAGAATTCAAGGTATTTGATCCTGTTCACAAGAGCACTTGCGGCCCTACAAAAGGATCCTACTTTCTGTCTTGTACCAAGAGTAAGGACTCGGCAAGCACATGAGGCATTAACGAAGAAGTAGCCAACCTGGCTGAACTACCCAAGATTGCCAGCTCCAAAAAAAGGGACCGACCATAGAGGAATACATGGTGAAAACCCTAAAGGATGCCATGTCATTCTTCAAGAGTCTACCTCATCTATCATGTGCAATGTTATATAAAATCTATCGAATGCTGCTCACCTGCATCAAAGTATTTCATGAGCCAGAGCAAGCAGGCACCCCGTGGATGTCTTTCCTTGAGGGTAATAAAGGTTTATGCTATGATCTCAGTAGTCAACCTTCCGAAGAAGTCCTCTATGGCTTCTACACCCGGTGCATGTTCCTACCTTCACATAATATGTTGGCGTTTGAGGAAGCATTCTACACAAGGTTCTTCACTTGGAAAACGAAGATATTTGGGCCAGTGATCAGCAACCTGACTTCAAGATTTGTTGGTTACTCAGTAGTGGAGCTTAAAAACAAAGTTATTATGCAGTTTTTGCAGGTGTTAAATAAAGAAAGAAAAATCAGATATGAAAAGGCTCTACATGCACTTAAAGACCGCTTTGCCAGCCGCAGTCAACCCGAAGATTACTTCAGCCACCGATAAAGTTGTGTCAAGGGACGACACAGGCGAGGAGGGGGGAATGTTAGCAGCAAGCTAACTCAAATACCATTTTTCGGAGCTCTCATTGTAAAAAACTTATTATTTTTTCTAAATTGGAAATATTGTACGGATATACCTTGTAATTGATGAGTCGGGGCTACAAGCTTCCAAATTGTATCAACCTGTCATTACTTATCTTTAGTTAGAGCTCCCAATTAATTAGTTTTGACCACTAAAAACCTTGGCTAAGGTATAAAGCCCAATTTTTGTAAGTTATTAGTAGGTTTTGGATAATAAAATACACATCGTGAGCTAATGGCGCTCACTTCTCTCCTTCTCGCGCTTCCTACTCCCTCCCCGATTGTCACATTGTAGTCGGGTTTGTTGCATTACAACCGCAGGTAAGAGCTCTACGCATTGACGTAAACACTTTACGATATTTCGTAGATTTTGGCATTGCCGACCCGCAGCCTAATTTCATCATAAGTAGTAATTTACACTTCAAAATAAAAAACTAAGCATAGGCGGGGTATTGGGACATCATTGCTAAGCATTTAGGTGCGTTCTGGGTCAAAAACGACTAGGTCAAAATTCCATTGCTATTATTAATCGCGATTTTGACACTTGACCTAAAGTGGGATTTGAGACCATAAGTATGTGTGCTTAGGTCTTATAAACATGTCCTAGAAGTTTCATTATGTTTGGATGTCATTTGATGCTGTAACGGATGTGATTTGTTTACCGATGAGCGATTGGCTTTTGGTGATTTTAATCACTTGAGTGTAGCTTGAGTTGTTTGTTGTTTTCCGAGAGATTGACAACCTCTTGTAGCCTCTATGCACTAGTCGAGCCAGCCTCGTCCCATGGATTGACAATTTGATCGTGGTTCTCACTAAAACTGCAATAAGATAGGGTAGTGAGGTTAGACACATGTCCCACAGCTTCAATGACCAACAAAATTATCAATTCGGACGGATGAGCTACCCGGATAGGGCATGGAAACACTCAGACAATTAGTGACCTAATCATGGCAACACAAATTGTTAACTCTATGAGGTGAGCTTCTCGGCCTATGGAAGAGCTAAGCCACAATGATGGGCAATCTCCACATTCCCTCCGCTTCACCTCTAATCAACCCAATCACACACACTAATGATTGCAAAACGCTAATCCTATCATGCAACACACTTATCGCAAACAAACAGACACATAGATCTATGGAGCACCATACTCCAATCAAACCTACATGCACACACAAGCAAAAGAGAGCAATGACACAAGATTAGAGAGGGATTAACCACTAATTAGTTAAGATGTAGCTAATCAAAGCATCAGCTTAGAGAGGGATTAACCACCAATTAGTTAATATCTAGCTAATTTAAGCATCATAGGCAATCTAAGAAGCATGAGAGAGGCATAGTGAAGAGAATTGAGCATTGATTAGTGTAAACCAAGTCACATGAGCAAGAAGAAGCTCAAGGACTCCATAGCCACACACTTCAAGAGCTCTCACCAAAGAGTGCTCTCAATAAATGAGCTTGAGAACCCTAATTTCTTTTACACACTGCCTTATGTACCTAGGGTAAAAATATGCAATGTCCGGGCGCCCAAGGCCTTTAAGGCTCCACCACTTACTTAATCTGCTACCTAGACACACTAACTGACCCGTTATTTACAACTTGGAGCTCCCATTAAGCCCGTAACACATTATAATATTACAATGGCTTGAAATAAATCGGGATTTACAATACGTTACCATTTTGGAAAAATGTGAAAAATGTGTAACTCCAATTTTCACTGCTTTTTTGTATTCATCCTCGATGTGCATCCGTACATCTTCGGTCTTTAGCAGCTCTTGTTAATTGAGGTTGACTCAGTTAACATTTCCCCCTTCCGATTTTAGTGCTTGTCCTTGTGCACTGTTGAAAAGTGTCCGTGAGGCTGTGGAAGGTTTTGATTGGTTGTTGATGGGCTGATTTTCTTCATTTGTCGTTGAATTTGTTGATGAGGTTCAATTTGCTGCACCATCTTCAATGGTCCGAATATGTTTGATGTGAGAGATGATGTTGCATTTGTCCTTGTAATAGCATAATGATGAGGCTACTATTTATTTATTAGATGTTTGTACAAGGGAAGTAGAATGATGAGGCTCTAAATTAGGGTCTATTACTTGGATGACCAAAGGGAAAAAACCCAATGGAAAAAAAGTGCCTTTGGGATACACGCATTATTGGAGTACTTATTAGCATGGGAAATATTAATAATGTACTCAAGGGACTATTTGCTGATAGAGATAGAATTAAAAAGACAACAAATATGAGAGGGTATCATGATGGAACATTGGTTTGTATGTTGTAGTCCACTCAAGGTGCATAGGTGGAAGCAAAAAAAGAGTGTCTAATGCATATGTCCAATGATGGGACATCCTATTTATGCATACACAAAAAAGCATGGAAAATGATATGCTGTGCAAGAAAGATTTTGAGGGGTTCTTCAGAATGATGGTGTAGCTATAAAAGAATATGACATGGCTTTGCAAGCTGGCACCCCTTTAAAAATGGTTTTTGCTGTCGAGGATATGTGCTCTCATCTTACTGTGCACTGTGCATGAGTGTTGAACTCTACAACACTCCACCAATTGTAAGTTGATAGACTTCGAGTCTTATGCTCATCTCATTCAGCATGAGTGACATGACCTTAGATATGCTCAACTCTCACACCTTGAGCATAAACCTAATAACTACGACTCTTAGCACAAAGTTTAATATGACTTGAAACTTTGGGACTAATGCTTTGCTCATTTTATGGCTACACAGCCCGAGTCTAACTATGCCAAAGAGTGTTTTTTGTACCCTGAAGACTTGACTTTTTACATTCTTGAGCTTACTACAAATATTTCTTCAGGTAAACTTAAGCTTGAATCCTCAGAAAGAGGATTAGTGAAGGACCATGTTGGCATTGAAGGTTTCTTTTGCCATACAGGTTTTATCATCTTTGAATCTGCATTCTTGTTGGTTGGGTTGTCCTTCTTTGACTGTGAAGACTCCATTATCTGTTTGATTCTCCAATTGGGCCTATTGTAAGGATTTTTTGATGTTGTTGTAGGCCTTTGTTCACTGTCGACATTTGGCTTTTGAGTAGGAGCATTGGAAGACTTAGGAATCCAAATCTCTTGATTACCTTTGTATCTCCTTTGTTGACTTTGTTGAGTTGTAGGTCCTATTGATCTCTTGAGATCTTCATGCAAGCCTGGTGTAGTTTCAGTTGTCTTATGGTTGACTGGTAGCCAATTCTTTGTATAACTTGTGTAGAATCCTTGTCCAAGAGGAAGATCCTTTGAGATCCATCTCTGTTCTATATCCTCTTGTGAGTCGTGGTTGACTTTAGCATCTTTCAATGTTGTTATGTTGTATACCTGCTTCTAAGGTATCCTAGAATATTGTTGAGGTGGATACCTTGTGGGCCTTCTTTCTTTGGAGGGACTTGAAGTTACTTCATATGCTCTAACCTGCGGTTTTGATCCCATATTTGTTTGTTACCTCCATAGTACTCCTGATCTTTTAAGCTTCATTGTGATGTTATCCATCCCATGTGTTTGTCTTTCTGTGTTGACTTCCCATCTTCAATCCGACAGGGACTAAATTTCTCTGAACAAACACTTGCTTGACTTTCCTTTGCTTTATTAAGTACTTTGGCTGATATACCTTTGCTTTTCTAGGTGTCTCCTTAGAGGTTTTAGTTGGGTCAGCTATTGACTTGAAGTTTTGAAAGCTTGACTTGCTTGAAGAAGCTGATCCATGAGGGTTCTTTGATGTAGAGGCATATTATGTCACACCTTCTTTGCTAATTGGTGGAGGGTCCACTTTAGCTTTACCTTGGTCTGCAAGGTATGTCTTCAATCCTTGTGACTTCTGCAACTCTGAATCAGGCATTCACAGTACATGTAATTGTTGTTGGCTACCTCTTGGAAAAGAAAGCATTGTGTAGGCCTTGTGTTGATCTAACCATTGATTTCCAAAGATTAAATCTGCAAGCATTTCCTTTGAAGTCTTCACCTAAAACTTTACTTGCTCTTCATAATTTTGGATGCTAAGGGTGGCAACCATTTCTTCTTGACCTGTACGCATACCCATGATTGTTTTGCTATCATGTTTGCATGGAGTGATCTAAAGGATACTTTGGATGTTGTCTGCACCATATTGCAATTTTTCAATTTGCTTCTTTATCTAGTAGAGCATTGCATCTGACACTTGCTCCTTTTGTATTGCTGAGAACTATAGCTATTCTCATTGCTGTCTCTATTGAAGATCTTTGTTTAGCTTTTTCCATGGTCTCATCTTGATCTAGTTGTGTCTATATGGAGGGTGGCTTGAGACTTTGTTTTCCATTCTGACTTTCATCAGTTGATTTAGCTAGCAATGTCTGATTGATCTTTGGACTTCCTATTGCTTCTTGGTTGTCTGCAACCTTGTTCTTCTTTACTTCTGGCTTTGATGGCATTCTCTACTCAATAGCTTTCGTGGTTGCTCTTGCTCTGTTTGATCTGCAATTGCTATTACCAAATTTGCTTCAAGCTCTTCTAAAGTTCTGTTTGATGGAGAGATGAATCATCTTCAATAAGATCTTCCATTTAAATTGTGCTTGAGGACTTTGTGTTGTCGTCCGCGGGTGACCAGTCTTGGTCTTCATTCTTGGTTGTCTCTGATAACTGCATCCTATTTACATTCTGTATTTCTAACATCTTCTTGGCCATTGGCATTCCAATTATGATGTCATCTGGCATATCCTTTGTTGTGAACACGTGGAAGTGAGCTTGTTGGAATTAGGGTTGCAGAGAAACACACACAGCTTGGGGAAGATGAAGGAAGCTCAAGGCACACAATAGAGAGTTTGTTACTTAGTGTGCAATGGAAAGATAGATAGCCCTAGAGTGATGGGCGTATATACAATGCACGGGGGAAAAAACCTCCCAAAGAGGGAAAAAATGCCCCGGCGGTCCTAGTGTGTTCACACACATCACTACCACATGTATATGGTAACAAATCCCCCCTGGAGTGATGCGGTGAACTAGAGCTAGCACATGAGTAAAGGGAAGTGCCATGCCCTGAGGACAGGATCATTCCACGAGTAAGCCCAAAGCTTTGCGGAAAGCTTCAAGCTTCTCACGAGACAATGCCTTTGTGAAAAGATCTGCAAGGTTGTCCTGTGTTGGCACATAAGCCAAGCTGATCTCTCCTGCTGAGAGCCTCTCCCTGACATAGTGGTAATGCACCTCAATGTGCTTTGTGCGAGCATGAAAAACTGGGTTCCTCGCAACTGCCAATGCGCTCTGACTGTCACTATAGATAGTGTTGGCAGTGTCCTGTCCAACACCCAAGTCAGCCATAAGGCGTCTGAGCCATACACACTCAACCGTAGCTGTGAAGACTGCCCTGTACTCAGCCTCACAACTCGAAGTGGCCACAGTAGGTTGCTTCTTGCTCAACCATGATATACATGAACTGCCAAGCATGAAACAAAAACCACTTGTGGACACTCGCGTGTCAAAACAACCAGCCCAATCTGAGTCCGAAAAAGCATGTCCGAATAACCAACAAAAATACATTTGACAGTCTTATCATCCAATTTTCTGCGTTGCACTTGTGGCACCAAAGCATATGCCAAACAGCCAAAAACACGCATGTGCTCAATAGAAGGTTTTCTATCATGCCATGCTTCATATGGAGTAATAGACTGCAAAGCTTTCGTAGGACACCTGTTAAGTACATAAGTGGCACACATGATGGCCTCAAGCCAAAAAGAATGCGGCAAAGCTTGACTTTTGACCATACATCGTGCCATTTCCGTTAGTGACCTGTTTTTCCTCTCAGCAACACCATTTTGCTGAGGTGTATAAGGCACTGTACATTGGTGTTTTATCCCACGACTAGCCAGAAATGCATTAAATTCATGAGACATATACTCCCCCCCTCGATCGGAACGGAGGGTGCCCATAGTACATTTTGAGACATTTTCAGCCATAGCCAAAAAAAATTTGAAGCACATAAAAACTTCGGACTTCGCTTTAAGCGGAAATACCCATGCATGCCTAGAGTAATCATCAATGAAAGTCACGAAGTACAGGTAATTGCCCAAGGACGGAGTTTGCATGGGCCCACAAACATCACTATGCACAAGCTGCAACCTGCATGTGGCCCTAACTGAACCATCCTTTGGAAACTTAGAACGCTGCATTTTACCCAGAATACAGCCTTCACAAACATGTTTGACAGATGCTTCAAGAGGCGGCAAAGAAGCAACCATATCAGATTTCTGCAAACGCAGCAAACTAGCAAAATTCAGATGACCAAAACGTGCATGCCAAAGTTTTGCATCTGAAATAGCCCTTGAATCTGCAACAGCATTTGCAAAATTTTGTCCACACTTGTCAAACAAAGTGAGCTTATACAGCCCACGGCACAAAAGCCCAGATGCAACAATTTCATCACCAAAATTGAGATCATGAACAGTACATCTGTCATCCACAAATTTGACTAAAAGTCCAAGTCTAGCAAGTGCGGATACAGACAAGAGATTCTTCTTGATCCCAGGTACATAAAGTGCATCAACAAGTGTGAAGGAACTGCCATTAGCAGCAGTGAGCACAATCTTTCCAACTCCCTGAATTGGATAAGAGGCGTTGTTGGCACAAGTGACTGAATTCCCATGAGGGACAGACTCGAGAGAGGTAAACAATTCACGATGTGAGGTAATGTGCTTTGTAGCACCACTGTCGAAATACCACACATGTGAATCTGCAGCAACTGACAAGCATGCATCATGGACAGCATGATTGTAAGTGCACTCTGCGCTAAAAGCCCATTCTGCATCAACATCAGCATCACAATCTCCTTTCACAGAAGACTCAACAATGGCTGCATTTGTAGTGGAACCAGCATTTGCAGTGGAACCACCCTCTTTCTTCTTAGCCTCTTTAGCCTTCAACTTAGGACACGACTTGATCAAGTGATCATTGGCTTTACAATAATGGCAACGCATCTTCTTTTTGCCCTTATCACCAGAATTGCCAGACGAAGTGCTGCCAGCAGAAGCATTAGGAACAGAATTTTTGCCACTCGCAGCAGAACCATAAGAAGTGGCTGCATTACTGTTACCACCCTTTCTTTGAGAAGCAATAAAAGCCTGTTCAATTGCACGCTGCCTAGTCCTGTTTTTTCTAGAAAGTGACTCTTGCAACAGCAATGTGCATAATACATCAAACTTGACAACTTCAGGATTTCCTTGGGTCATCAGTCTCCAAGTACTAGCAAAAGTCTAGTAGGAATCTGGTAAGGCATCAAGAACAGTCTGCACAAGGGAACTATCCGAAATGACTTCACCTGCAGAAATGAGTTGCTCATTGATATCCTTGACACTAGCAAGGAAAGTGTCCATATCATCTTCCTCATGCATAATCTTCGACTCTAGCTCTTTACGCAACAAAGCAATTTTAGCCTCATTGCGGCTTGCATAAAGACCTGCTAGAATATCCCAAGCCTGTTTTGCAGATTTTGCTGAACGGATGTGAGGAATAATGGTGCGCTTTACAGACAACGCAATCAATGCATGAGCCTGCGCATCCTTAACATCCCAACAAGCTTGTTCTTCCATAGGCAAAACAACTCTAACAGCTGCAATCCTTGCAGCAAGACCTGCAACATCCTCAACATCGCCTACATCCTCAGAACCAGGACGTACATCAATGCCCTGCACAATGTTCCAGACACCTTTTGACACAAGAACATGTTGCATCATATAAGCCCACATAGGGTAGTTGTCCCCATCCAACCTGTCCTCAGCAACAAACATCTTGAACACATCTGTGTTGTTGTTGTCAGCCATGGTAAATGCTGCACCTGATGTGAAAACTGCCCGAAAATAGGAGAAATGGAGCGGGAACAACTTGTGTTATATAGCACAAACCGTAGAAGACTATAAGGCACCTGTTATGCAAAAAACGGCACTGACAGAAAATCTGCACAAAATGACGAAATATCCTGTGCAGTACTGCCCGTAGTGGAAACGGAGGCCGAAATGAGCCCAAATCAAAATTCTGAGCAGACCAAGCTCTTCGAGCTTGCTCAAAATATTTGTCGACCTGCGAACGCTCGCCAAAGCTCACTGAAATCGGAGAAAGTGAGCAGTCGTGTGCTGGAGCAGCTGGCGACTAAGCCCGGGAGGACGTGACCTGCTCTGATACCAATTGTTGGAATTAGGGTTGCAGAGAAACACACACAGCTTGGAGAAGACAAAGGAAGCTCAAGGCACACAATAGAGAGTTTGTTACTTAGTGTGCAATGGAAAGATAGATAGCCCTAGAGTGATGGGCGTATATACAATGCACGGGGGAAAAAACCTCCTAAAGAGGGAAAAAATGCCCCGGCGGTCCTAGTGTGTTCACACACATCACTACCACATGTATATGGTAACAGAGCTATGATGATCTGTGAACTTACTTCAATGGTGGTCGAGATGATTCCCCAGCATTCTTCTTGTTTGTCTCTTGACATGCTCACAAATTCAGGAGCATCTTCCAGTTGTGGTTGGCCACATTTTTTCCAAGTGCGAAAGGACATGAGGTTTTCGTCTAGTTGAAAATCTAGCTTTACTTCACTTTACAGCTTTTTTTCGTGTTCACCAGCAATGCTGCACTTGATCATCTTAGGAATCGTGTCTGAATTGACTGTTTTTGTTGTGGCAATGTCCTCTAGTTGAGCTTTATCTGCATTTTTTTTGCTTTGACCACCTGCTTCAATTGATGTTGACTCCATTGGCTATAATTTTGCACTTTTTTCTTGCAATTGATGAGCATTATCTGCTTGCATTTGAGTAATCTTTGATCTTAGAAGATCCATTGTAATTTTTGGCAGAATTTGTCTCTTTGGAGGAGATTTTGGTGATGACCTTTGTGTAGCTCTCTGGACTTTAGCTCCCATTGACTTTGACTTTTTGTCACCTGTTCTAGCAGCTTGAGGCTCTTCATCATCTTTAGATAGTCTTTGACTTCAGTCGGGCCATCCATAGGGGTTTGTACAAGATCATGATCTTGCTGATATTCATTACCATGTGCATCTTGATATGCATATGTGAGCTTGATCACATGTAACTATTTGAACACTATGGGATTTGTTGGCTTTTGACTTTGACTTGTGGAGATCAGCTAAAACTTTTGTCCTTGATGATCTTCATATAAGCATTTGCCTGCAGATTCTGAGGGAACTTGGGTCAATTGGAAACTTCTAACAACCATATGATCTTTCAATGGTTTCTGCTTTGAAGAGGTCTGTTGGCTAGAAGCCCTAGGGCTTCTAACTGGTGTAGCATTTCCTGGTACATAAGCTGAGCTTGATGAATTTACAGCTCCCCCCTTCCTAGGGTAATCACTATAGCCTGCTTCATTGTGAGAGCTCAAAACTGTTTGGCTCTGGTTTAGTCTCACCATCTGGGATTGGGAAGGTACACTTTAGGTAGCGTTGTTGATGCCTCGCATCTGTAAACCTTTTGCATAGTTTCCTATTTATCTCCGTGAAACATGACAAATTATTCCCCAAGTCAAGTTGTAGATAGCATTATCTTTGCCTTGATATTGTCTATCCCATGGGTCTCCTATGATATGAGCTTCTATGGTTTTAGGACCCAAGGCATCATAGATGCTAGAATCTCATCTATATCTACGACTGTTTTGGTCAAAGTATCTGTTCGTTTGGTCACAACATCGAAGCTTGATTTCTGATGGAGGAGATTTTGGCTCTGAACATATTTCTAGGTTCACTCGGTTAGTATCCTTCATCTCTAGAGAGGATGGGCTATAATAGATTATTTCCTCTGAATGAACCATCCTTTTTTATCTCTCACTGGAGGCACTTCTATGAGCTTGTATATGGGCCGTTCAAACACTGGTTGATCCTTTTTTTACAGTTGTCCTTTTTGGTCTACATAGTGTGCATATGAATTATGTGTACCATACAAAGCTAACATCATTCTGTTTGATGTGTCCCTTAGACTCGTGAATGATTGCACACTTGTGGCAGTGAATGCAAAATCATTTACAAACCTAACAGTCTTTTCAACATTCGGTGATATCTGGACATCTTGACCAAATTCATGCACGAATTTGTTGTTCAAAGAATCAATTTTAAGCTTTTCAGGTGCCTGTGCGTCTTTACGTTGATTTCGAGCTTGCAGTGATTTTACTAGTGCTTCTAATGGTAATGTAGAATCATTTAATTGCATTAAAAGTGACAAGTTAAATGCACTTACATTAAGATTCGCATTTCCAAATTGCTTTGTATTTTGCTTGGTAGTTGATGTGTCCCTGTTGTCAGGATTTCTTGGACAATCTTTAGAAAAATGTTCACTTTTTGTCCACAATCTGAGCAATACGCCATGACTAGTGGTATTTCATTTGGTTCTATCATGTCAAGCTCTTGCTAAGAAGTTTCTGCTTCTATGCTTGCCAAATTGTCGGTATCTTCTTTTAAAACACTGAGCATCAAGCTGTAGATTGCTCCATCTTAACCTTTGTACCGTCTTTGGCTCGATTCTCCAATTAGACTGGCTTCTATTGGTTGATCTGTTGGACCTTGCAATTTGGGCTCTCGACTATAGATCTGACCGCTGTAATCCATGTACAGTGACCCTGATTGCATATGCACTAAATGTATGTTTTGCTGACTTGTGCAGATTTCTGGATAAACACTTGGGTTGACTTTTTGAACTTCTATCTGCACTTCATTTTTTAGCTTGCAATACCTGGCTTCACTAAAGTCTGTGAACATCTGGGAGTTCTCTAAATCTGGCTTCAGTCTGATCAATAGGATCTTGGCTCCTATGTTGCTTTTATTGCTCATAAGATACATATGACCTTCCCTTCCGTATCTGTGTACAAAAATTTATCCCCATTGTAGCCAAATAGCTGTAAAATCTGCTCTGTTGCAGTTGTACTTGTGTTCTTACAGCTACTGGGTTGCTCTGTTCTACTTGAACTCTCAATTTGATTTGAGTCCATGTTGACTAGTTCTGTAAAAATTAAAAAAATTTGGTGCTCGTACTAGCCTAATCTGCAACTATATGTGAGTAGTCTCTATTCGTGGAAGCTCAATTGCAATGCAATTGCTTGCACTTGCCAATTTCTAACGTGCAAAATTTTTGAACTTAAACTGACGCTCCACTACTTTGAGTTGACAGTTTTCTCGCTTTTTTCAGCTAATGTGATTTGTTCTTGCTCGGTTTGCTGCTCCTCTTGCTTTTTTGCAGTTTGCTCGATGTGCGGTACACTTCTCTGACTTTGTTATTTCTATTTCTGAATTTCGCTGTTTGGTCGATTTTTTGTGGCTATTGCTGTCGATTTTCTCTCGCTTTTGCTTAGTGTAATTTCTTAACAGTGTGTTTTTTGCTTTTCTGGGTCTTTCTGGCTTTTTCTGGCTTTTCGATGACTTTCTTTTTATTTTTGTTAATTTTTTTGTGAAATTTTGAATTTTCTAAATTTTTTGGCCTTTTTATGATTTTTTTACGATTTTTTTGATAAAGTTTTTGTTTTTGATAAATTTTTTGTGATTTTTTTTTTTGAATTTTTTAAATTGCTGGAGTTTTTTGAAGATTTTACAAATTTTGTGATTTATTGGGATTTTTTTATCGATTTTTGAAATTTTTTATCATTTTTAGAGATTTATCTGTGAATTTTTTATTTTTTTATGATTTTCCTAAAAGGTCTTTTTTTTTAATGAATTTTTATGAGGTTTTTCTTTTTTGTAATTTTTGAATCCCTTTTTTTTATTTCTTTAATGAGTCTTTTGTGAGCTCTCTATTTTTCTTTTTTTTAATGAGTTTTTTGTTTTTTTGTGAATTTTCTATAGTTTTTATATTTTTTAATGTTTTTTTAAACCCTTTTTTTAAATTTTTATGTGCTTTTTGTAAATAAATTTTTTGTGTCTTTTTTTATATTTTTTGTGATTAATTATTCTTTTTTGTGGTTTTTTATTCTTTCTTTTACTTTTTTGTTGGATTTTTTAATTAAAAAATTAATTGTTTTTATGGATTTTTGTATTATTTTTTTAATAATGGATTTTTAAATTGAAATTGACAAAAAGTTGAACAACAGACAACAACAAAAATACTTACCTGGTTGGTCCCGTGGCAGCTTGCGTTGACCTTCGCTGACGTGATAGCGCGCAGCAGTGCTGCAGTAGGCAGAGAGAGATGTTTCGCTCACACTGCTGACGTGGCAGGGCATTGGCGGGTAATGGTCAACGAGAGAGGGAGAGAGAGAGAGAGAGTTAGACCGCCTCATCGGCACTGACAGAGGTGTGTGTTTACTCAGAGTTGCAGACTGGGGGAGAGAGAGAGTAAGTATTTACGCTGAGATGAGAGAGAGAGAGAGAGAGAGAGAGAAGAGACGCGCGTGTGTGTGTGTATGGGCGTGCGCTCGTGTGATGCAGGCGGGACCTGGGGGATGTACACCACAAAAGGGGAGGGAGGGTGGCTAGGTACGCGACAAACCGGGGGTGTGTGTGGGTGTGGGAAAAAGACAAAAAAGGAGGAGAGAGAGAGAGAGAGAGAGAGAGAGAGAGAGAGAGAGAGAGGAATAAGGTTAGAGAGAGGAAAAGGGGAGTGCACGTTGGGAGAGAGAGGGTGGGAAGAGAGAGGGAGTGAGAGAGTGAGAGTAGGTTAATAATCGGAGAGGGGGAGAGAAAGTTAGAGAGAGAGAGAGAGAGAGAGAGAGAGAGAGCAAATAATCGTGAATGGGGGTTGGGGAGGAGAGAGAGAGAAAGTTAGAGAGAGAGAGAGAGAGAGAGAAAGTTGAAGTGGCGTGGGTTCACACGGAGAGGGAAGAAGAAGAAAAGAATTTTATTGTCGGCGATAAATATTTCAACAGATCGTAAAGATCTATCTGCCAAAAATTAGCCGAAACTCCAAAAAATCGTCAGAAAATCCCAAAAATTGCCCAAAAAATCCGGAAATTTCTAAAAAACTTAGAAAATCATTGTCATTCATAACCGAACACTTTCAGCACGCAAAAGTACACCAAAAATAGCAAATTTTATCGAAAACACCAAATTCGACAAAATCGTCAACCCGGCCCCCGAAATTAGTAAAAAGCTCAAAATTTAGCAAATGAAGTCCAAATGCGCTCGAAATCAAGCCGTAAACACATTCAAAATAGCTCGTAAAGATCACAAAATATCAAATTTTTATGGAATTAAGCAAAAATTAGTCAAAAAATGCAAAAAAATTTGCAAAATTTATTCAAAAAAATACCCTTTTTTTAAAAAAAAATTCTCCACACATTGGGGATTAGTGCAGCCAAATAAAATCACCAAAAGCACATCAATTCAATTGCCAAACAATTTCATCAATAAAATCAAGACTAGGCAATTAAACCAACAAAATTAGCGACAGAATCATGTCAAAATTCGACGCAATTGGAGTGTGTCAATCCCTGTTTTGAGCTCAAAATTGCAGAAATCAACCATTACACACATTAAATATGTAATCAAAAATTGAAGTAATCATGCAAATTAAACACTTTTTAGGTACACACACTAATAAAATTGGCAGTTTTTACCAATCTCTATGTGCACACACAAAAGGGTTAATCTTGTCAAAATTGCAATATGATTTCACAAATCTCTAGTTGGGCATGACCACAACACAAATCTACTATCACAATTGAAAATTTATGAAGCACACATTGATTTTTTAGTGCACAAACATGGGCAAAATAGTGCACACACACCTAAAATTAAGCGTACACACACTCAATTAGAATGCACACACACTTGATTTTAGTGCACACACACTTGCAATTGACCATTCAAGCATGCAATTAACTCAATTAGGCACACAATTAGCAACGCACAATCACCAATTAACAATTGAACTTGTCAAAATCTATAAGTCACCAAATCTTAAAAATTTTGGCATTACGACGGCATGAAAACGAACAATCCAAATTTTTCAATCCAACATAGCATTATCATTTCATTGCATCAACATAGCATCAACATTACATTGCATCATGGTGGGATCTTTACACAATTCTACACATCTTTAAATTCTAGGGAGGTTGAGAATACCACCTTGATTACCTTTCCGTTGAAGATCAATTGAACGGTTGAAAGCTCCAATCCGTAGTAGCAAATTAGTGTGTAGGTTAGCAAAGTTAGTGAAATTAGCAAGGGGTTAGTGTGAAATAAAGAGTGTATAAACACACAATTGGCAAGATACGATAACACATTAGGGAATTATGAACCCATTGCTTCATGCACACACATTTAAAATCCACAAAAACATAAACATACAAGTGAAATTAGTGAGGAAACACATTCGATTATGCCACAATTACACTAGCGTATGCAATCATCCCCGGCAGTGGTGCCAAATGTTGGGAGGCGTTGTAGCACAACCTAATCGCAACCCACACAAAATTATCAAATCCGTGGATCGGCAACCTGGCTAGGGCATGGAAGCACGAGCATCGGATGAATAGAAATACACGATTCAAAAGAATACCTCACCAATGTAAGTAGAGATTATCCATGGCAAGACTAACTCTAACCATACTCTAAACACTAATCAATCAACTCCTACACACATCAAGTCCACCGAAGTCCGACTTGCCAATCTTTTGGAGTCACAAGAACACAGTCCATGTTCAAAGCACACACTAATTGCATTGAAGTTGGCTTTCACAATCATCACATGCCAACCAGGTTACTCTAATCACATCATACACAAGTGGCATTGAGCTCAAGGCTCTTAAAGCTTCACACACTTAAGCACACAATTAGGCACAAACTCTAATGACATGACCAAGAGTGCACACACACTACACTAATCAAGAGAATTAGAGAAGTAATCAACTAATTGAAATACTTAGGAAAGAAGAGAGTTAAGATCAAAGCAAGAAGTACATACCTCTCGTGTAATACTACTTCATGACATAATGAAATTTAGAGAAGATAAGACGAATGAGTAAAATAGGGATTAGATTAATCAAGCTTCTCTAATTACAATGGATTAGTGCGAGCCTCTTAATTTAACACTAGGTTGGTAATGGGACACTTTTATGTCCTGTTAAGTGACCATTTTCCTTGAATTATGTCAAGAGTTTCAAAATGGATTTTGAGGTGCAATCTATCTAGAAAGTTGTCTCATGAGCTGAAAAAAACTTGAAATTTTTTGAAATATCAATTCCATCTTTAACCTTGTCCTCGCACAACATTTCACAACCTAAACTATGTGAAAAAACGGGTCCTATTTTTTGTTTTTTTCAACTTTTTGCAACTATACCACTCTAGAATTCATGTTTGTGAGGTCTATAATGCTAGAAAACTATCTTTAGTAGTCCTCAACATGTCCTGGTGCTTCTAGGGAGAAATAAATGTTAAAGTTGTAAGTTATGACCAAATTACAAAAATTGTCAAATCCTATTTTTTAGCCAATTTTAGCTCTTCTATGATTTTTTTGGTGGCTTTCATGATATCCAAATGTAGTTTTGATTTTGTATGTCGCATATTGTAACATAAAACTAATATTCCTTGAGTTTTGGGGCACCTAATACCCTATTTTGCATAGTACACAACGATGGTTGATTTTTTCAATTATAAAAGAAAACGAAACATTCTAGTATATCAAGTACTCGGGGCGGTCACTTATCAAAAGCTTCCTATATCACGTGCGTTCAAGAGGTTATTAATAATACCTCAATATAAATACTATATTTACACTACGTGCCTATTTAAAAAACCCCCACCCCCCTCTATATGTATACATTTTGATCTTTTAATAATCCTCTCCGGTTAACTCACGTGATAGCATACACATTCTAAAAAGTGACCGCCCTGGGATCAAGTATAGCTTTTTCAATATTACTAGTTTCTTGTGAGAACTATATGAATTTTGTAGGTAGTAACCATATCTAGTCATAAGCATCAAATTTGGCTAGATATTGAATAATTTCTATGGGATTCTACAACTCATAATGTTGAACCCAGTTTTTTCATGTTTGTTGTATTTAGCACTTCATCTTTGTCCCCAAGATTCCCCTTGGTAAGAGATGTATTATTCTTTTGACATGCTCCATGGCTCCTTATGAACCTAAAGGACAACAAGAAACTAAGAAAACATGCATATATTATTTGTATTGAGTGTGGTTAGAAACTTTGATGATAGGTTAGAAACTTTGATGATATATTATTTGTATTGAGTGTGGTTAGAAACTTTGATGATAGGTTTGCAGAATGGTAAAAATTCAACCTTTTTGTACCTATTTCTTTTGGCAAAACAAAAAATAGTGAGTGAGAATCAATCATATGTTTTGATCACCAACAACTGAAGTTAACCAGGGAATTTATCTCAAGTCTTATAAAAATCCCTAATCTTATTTTTATGCAACAAAACGTTAGAAATGACTGTTTTGATGAAAATGTACCGGTCCATCTACTTTGGAGGCTTGGGGTGACCAAAAGATGAGAAATTTTACAAGTTTCTTATTTTTTCCATGTGTAGTAGGCCTTGAACATTAACCTCATGAAAGGATTTTACAAAATGAGTGGATCTACTATGGTTTTGGAGGTTTTTTTCAAAACCCTGAAAGGGCACTTTTTTGTCCTGTTAGCTTACCAACCTAGTGGCATGGGCATTAAGCTCAAGGCTAGGCCATCCATAGAATAAGCACGAGAGAAAGAGAGAGAGAGAGAGAGAGAGAGAGAGAGAGAGAGAGAGAGAGAGAGCTCTCAAATGGATCTTCAAGAGTGGCTACTCAAGAATGAAGCCTCCTTGCATAAAGGCTTCCTTTTAAAGGGTTTCACCACAATCCCTTCTACTATGGGTTTAATTTTGAGCCCTCTATCTACCATATACAACTTTGGAACTCCCAATGAGCCCAAGACATACAAAGTGAGTTGGAAATATTATGCACAACCATAGCATACCTCCCGCTTGATGCATATTTGGTGTAGCCTATGTTAGCCGCTGCTAATACTCCTCCCTATGCGGGGCATAAAGGCAATCAACCTACTCTTTGATGAGTAGAGACGTACTTCTATTGGCCTACCATGAAAGTGGACATACAAGAGTATGTTTCAAAATGTGTGGTATGCCAAAAGACTAGGTATAATAGAGAGAAGAAAACTGGATTACTCCAACCATTGCCAATCCCTAATTCACCATGGGAGAGTATATCCATGGATTTTATCTTTAGATTACCCAAGTCTATCCATGGGAATACGGGAATATGGACAATAGTCAACAGGTTTAGCAAGCAAGCATACTTTATTCTTGTCAAAAAGACTATTAAGGCACACCAAATGGCAACCCTCTTCATATCTCAGATTTTCAAACACCATGGATTACCAACATCCATTGTGTTAGATAGAGATTCTAGAATGACCAGTAATTTTTGGAAAGGTATCTTTGAAAATCTAGGTACAAGATTGAATTTCTCTTCAGCCTATCACCCACAAACGGATGGACAAAGTGAGATAGCCAATCTTACAATACTCAATCTACCAAAGACTTATGTTACAGAAGTAGATCAAGGCTCACAATGGGACTTATCGCTTGTAGAGTATGCGTACAATAATACTATCCATACTACTATGGGAAAAGCACCTTTTGAGATCATCTATGGAAGACCTAAAAGTCCCTTGCTACTTAAAGTACATGGGAAGATCTTCGATGCTGATGAGTATAGCCGTGACGTACAAGAACGTTTTCAAAAGGTTAAGGAGGCTATATCCATCTATCAACAAAGGCAAAAAGCTGATGTGACAAGCACAGGAGGGGCTTAACGTTCAAAGAAAATGATTGGGTCTTACTTAAGTTTCCCAAGGCTTGATTGAGACAAACTATGGGCAAAAATCCTACGGGTCATCAAAAGTATTATGCTAAACTAGCAAAAAGATACTATGGTCCTTTTCAAATCTTGAAGCCAATCAATGACATGGATTATCAACTCAACTTGTCTAACCATTGGCTCATACACAATGCTTTTCATGTGAGCCTACTTGAGCCCTACAAATGGGAGCCACCAAGAGAACCAATTATTGAAGACCCTCCAGAAATCAAAAACCAAGATGAGGTGCTACAACCTGAAGCTATCCTTTGGTATAAAGACAAGGTACTATGACATAATAAGATTATCCCACGGTATCTTATTAAGTTTAAAACTATCCTTTTGAAGATGCTAGATGGATGCAAGGAATACAACTTAAGGATCGTATGAACCTTTTCAATGCTTACAATGCTACACTAGAGTAAGCAAATGTGAATTATTTTTAACTGAACAATGTTTTTGTCTTATAAGACTAATCCCCTTTTGTGCACAAATGTAAGTAGTATGCATGCTTAGAATCATGTTTGTGATGACGTAGTCACTCAAACACCAAGTAGAGTTTGTCACTCTACTTTGGGAGTATGATATGGACTAAAGAGCAGACATGCTTGCGGCAGCTATGTCTCCCAAGCACCAAATGGACTAGCCATCCATTCTGGAATGATGTCGTAGGGTGAAAAGGGGTCCTCTAACCACTAAGAAATGCAAGCTAAAGAATGGAATGATGTACTAAGTTGTATTGATTTCTCACGTTGTGCCCTCTAGGGAAAAACAGACCGCTGGTCTATGGCAAGACCTGCTAGATAAGGAAAATTCAGGGTCTCCAGTTTATGAATTGTACAATCTCCTTTTGGAAATGTTGTCTCCTCAAGGCACACATAGTGCTTGAGGTTCTTTGTACATTGTTTGGTTAGTTAATATAGAATCTCCACTCATAGTTGTGCATATGGCACAAGATAACATTATAAAAATGCAAATTTTTTATATGGATATTAAATTTTATTTTTAGTGATTCCTACATACAATGGGATATTTATATTAAAAAGCAGAGGAGTACCACAAGCATCAGCACATAACTGTTCACCCAATTATAAGTCATAACTTTTTACTCAAAAGCATAACTTGATACAAACCATGGAATCACCACATGCCAACATAATAAACAAGACACTAGCCTCTTACCACCACCTGGAGCTTCCTTACACAAAGCAACAAGTGCCTATATAGTAGGCAACCCAAAAAGAGTATAGATTGGGTACCTTATGAGAAAACTAAGCCCAGAAGAGAGAATCCTTCACAAATAAACTCACAGCTAAAGCACCCAAGATTGCAATGAAGCAAGCTGCTACTACCCCACTATCCAGCTCCACCTTAGAACACTTCATGCGAACATTGCAATATCCACCCTATGGATCGGATCACCATTTCAGCTCTTCTCAGAGCTTGAAGGGGTGGCCACCAGCTCCAAAAAACTGGCCCCGGGGGGTAGGGGGGTTTGGCCTCACGAGCAATTGTTGAAAGGGTAATAGACTTGTCAAAATAGTGCTAATGCTGAGTCGGATTATGTCATGTTGGTCGGAATTAGCTTCAATCGGAATATTGTTAGGTCGGATTTTGCTGAATCGGATATGTATGCCAAGAACATTTAGTCAAAGCAGTTGTGACTTGTTTTATAAGGAAGGTCGTGGAGAAAGCAAACAACAACAGTCAAGATGTATTCAATCTTTGATCAATGGAGCTTCTTGTTGTGTCTAATCTTCTTCTCTTGCCTCTGGCTTTGCTCTGTCTGAAGTTGTCTACCTGTGTTTTCTGATGAGTCTAATTATGGAGTGAAGTTTGATTATCTATTTGAGACAATATGTATTAAAAGAGATTCTTTTGTTGATGAATCCCAACACATTTGGTGATCCTGCTATGTTTACAACTTTGTTAGGGATTGGTCAAAATTCTCTCAGTGTCAGCATTGCTGCGGGTATCTCTGTTTCATTAACTAATGATGTATGTCAAAGCGACCAAGAAGGGTATCTAGGGTCTATTACACAAGGGCTTAGACCCAAGCAGGGAATATTGATCCCTTCCATTATGAAGATACAAGAGAGGAAGAAGTAGAAGTGGATGTCTCTAAAGTGAAACAAGGGAATCGGGTAGGGGAGGATTCAGGAGCATCAGCAGGAAGGCAGGTGGGCCAATTTGTCCGGGCTCTACTACTCTTGACAGCAGAATCTGCAAGAAGTAGAAGAAGACTCCACTTTGACCCACTACAGGTATCTACCAGAAAAAAGCCTACGTGAATACCTCAGCCTCCCCCTATGGCTCAACCACCTCCTAATCCCAAGGTTAAAGTAGCAAAATTCAAAGTCAAGTCAGGTGAAGATGCAGATTGTCATGTGGCTCCATTTGAGACCAAGTGGAAAGCTAGTGGACAGCAGGCAGTATATGGTGATGATATAAAATTGCAACAATTTGCAGCAACACTAGAGGGTAAAGCAATGAGTTGCTTTAGCCAATATGGAATTGCACATTTTGCAACTTATGATGCACTCAGAGTAGCATTCTTACAGAGATTCAGAAAAGAGAAACTCCAACTGATATTCTAAAGAAAATCAAAGACATTAGACAGGGAAGTATGTTGATGCTCAAAAATTTAGAATTTTAATGGAGAGATTACAGGGTAATGAGAGACCCACAGATGAGATGTTAGCTGGTTATTTTTTGAAAGGTCTAAGAAAGGGATTGAAGAATGATGTGGCCAGCATAGACATTGTAAGTGGCTTCAACAATTTAGTCACAGCTGCAGCAAGGGTTGAAAAAAGACTTTGTATGACCAGGTCAAAATCTAGGAGCAAGCATAGCTCTGAATTAGAAGCAGAGTCAGATGTTGGGTCTGGCACTGATGAGAAAAGTGATTCAGAGGTGTCCTCTAAAAGTGAGGTTGAAAACATTAAAGTAAAATAGAAGAAGAAGAAGCAGAGTGGTAAGAAGAAAAAGGATAAAAAAGATAAAGAAGAAGATTTGATTAGTCAATAGAAGAAAATTGGATATTCTATTGTAGCTCCAAAGAAAAGCAGTACTGTCAGATTTGTGAAAGGAAAGGCCATAACACAGCCCAATGTTGGTACAACTCTAATGATAGGAGTAGATCAACTCCACAAGCAGGCAGAGGGAGAAATGATGCTGAAACAAATCAGATAGCTCCATTTAGAGGGAGGCCATCATTTCAGAGACCTCTTAGACCTCCATGACCACCTTGGAGAAATCTGGAAAATAATCCGAGAAGACCACCAGGCATAATGCCATATGTGTATTGTTCAGCACCAGATCATTGGGTTGGTTTAAATTGTGCTTTGTGGGTCAAACATAGAGAGGAGAGGGGAATTCCAGTTGTACCCTATAACCAAGATAATCAACAGGTTAACCCACAACAACAGCACCAACATTAACCACCAGCTCAAGCAAATGTCATCATAATTGACATTGATGAGCAACAAACATCACATGTGTTCCTTGGTGAGGATATGGAGTTTCCATATCAAGAGCATTGTGATGAATGGCCTTGTGATTCAGACGAATTTCATACTTGAGCCCGCAGAGAACAAAGTTGATCCAGTAGATGTCGACTTTGTAGTTCCTCTTATAAAAGTGGTATTTCACACCACTTTGTTTGATGTGGATGGGGGATCTGGAGTCAACATTCTGGCTGAGCCTGTGTATTATAAAATGAAGTTGGGAAAATTGCAACCAGCACCATTTCAGGTGAAGATGGCAGATCAGAGGAGAGTTCAACCATCAGGAATATTGAGACAGCAATCTATTTATATTGTAGGAATTCAGTTTTAGGTGAACTTTGTTGTGTTAAAGATGGAGAGAGGTGATACCTCTTATGATATGTTGTTGGGAAGGCCCTGGTTTAGATTGGCTAAAGTCAAGTAGGATTGGGGTGAGAATGAAGTTGTCATAAAGAAAGGGAAGCAAGAAATTTGAATTCCTATGCTTGGGAGAAAGAATATTCCTTTTAAGGAAAGATCATTGTATGCTCAAACAATTAACTTGGCAGAAGAAGTGGAGGATGATGAAGAAGAAGCATTTTTAAAAGCTAATCCAACCATTATACCAGGATTTGGAATTTATGTTGAAGGTATCCTGCAGAAGGATGAAGAGGAAGAACAAGTAGATTCCGACTTATTACCTGGGCAGATAATACAGGGATCAGAGTTGGTGCAGATGGTGCATCGGAATTCAAATCCTAATCCAAAGGAAGCCTTACAGAGAGAGGAAAAGGAGCAAGAGAGTTGGATGAAAATATTTACAATAAGAGATTTGGAGGATCAATTAGGGTCAAGCAAGATGAGTTAAAGGATCTCAATTTGGGTACTACAGAAAGATGTTTTTGCATGGGACTATTCTGAAGTAAAAGGTATAGATCCTGGTTTACATCAGCATTACATTAATCTTAAGGAGGATGTAATTCCAATTTTGCAACACAGGTATAGAATGAATCCAAACTTTGTAGAATAGGTAAAGCAAGAGATTGATAAGCTATTAGCTATTGGGTTTATCAAACCAATTCATGAGGTTACATGGTTGTCACCAATCATTGTGGTGCCTAAGAAAAATGGAAAAATCAGAGTTTGTGTTGCTTACAAAACGTTGAATGCAGCCACTATTGCAGATCCTTTTTGAATGCCATTTTGTGATGCCATATTGGATGTTGTAGCAAGCAAAGAAATGAATAGCTTTTCGGATGGTTTTTTAGGGTACAATCCAAGTGGCTGAAACGGATCAACACATAACAGATTTTATAACAGAGTGGGTTCTTTTGCATCTACAATTATGAATTTTGGACTAAAAAATGGACCACCATCATTCAATTTTACAGCATACAAGACATTTGAACCTTATTTGTAGGATTTCATGAGAGTTTTTGTGGATGATTTTTTAGTATTTTGAAAATGTTCCTTAATCCTTTTAAAAGTGTTATTGTTGTCAAAAGTGGAGTACTTTTAGGGCATGTGGTTTCTCATGAAGGGATGTCCATTGATGAGAAGAAGATTGAAGTTATTAAAAGAGAAAAAGCCCCAGAGAATGTGAAGGAAGTTAGCAGCAGGTTTGTTGGTCAGGTGAAATGGCATGCTAGATATGTCAGATATTTGGCAAATGTTTGTCTACCTCTTACTCATCTAACAAAGAAGAGTGTACCTTTTATATGGGTTGAACCTCAGGAGAGCTCATTTCAGATGTTAAAAAAGATGTTGTCAGTAGCACCAATATTACAACCTCCAGATTGGTCATTACCTTTCCATGTATTTGTTGATGCATCGGATATGGCTATTGGTGTTGTCCTCATGCAAGAAAGAGTTAGTGGATGGTTCAGACCTGTCTACTATGCTAGTAGGGTGTTAACATCAGTTGAAAGGAATTATGTTGTGACAAAAAGAGAAGCTCTTGCATGGTATATGCTTTAACCAAATTCAGACATTATTTGTTGAGCAACAAAGTTATTTTTCATGTGGATCATCAGGCATTGCTTTACCTAATTAAGAAGCCATTGCTAACTTGAAGATTAGCTAGATGGATGTTATTGTTACAGGAATTTGACTTTGTAATTGTTCATACTCCTGGCAAAGAGCAAACCATAGCTGATTATTTGGAACCAATAGGTATTCAAGATGACCTACCTGATGCTGATTTGTTTGAAGTTAAGAATGCAGTCTTTAAATCATGGTATAATCAGATGTTAATATTTTTTACAGATGGTACAATGCCAATGGGATTTTCAAGTGACCAGAGGAGGAAGTTTTCTTTAAAAAGTAGACCAGTTTTTGTGATAGCGGGAGCATTATACAGGAAAGGGATTGATCAAGTCATTAAAAGGTGTATTCCATATTTTGAACAAAAGGTTGTTTTGCAAGAAGCTCATTCAAGAACAGTAGGAGGACATTTTTCAGGTGATATAACAGGTAAGAAAGTGTTGCAAGATGGATTGTGGTGGCCCACTGTATTGAAGGATGTCCATGACATTGCTAGAAGCTGTGTGATTTGTCAGAGGTTGGGTCAGCCAAATTCTGGGGATAGAATGTCCGATCATCCTATATTACCTCTAGAACCTTTTCAAAAGTGGGGAATGGACTTTGTTGGACATGTCAAGTCCACTACTAGTAAAGGATGTAAATACTTTCTGGTGGCCATAGATTATTGTACTAAGTGGGTTGAAGTTGTTGCTCTCAAAGACAATAAAGCTCAGAGTGTAGCCAGATTTCTCTATCATAACATCATGACTAGGTTTGGATGTCCTGTGGAGTTGGTGAGTGATAGAGGAAGCCATTTTCTAAATGAGGTGATTGCTTGCTGAATTAACAAAAACTCATATGATTATGCACAAAAAGTCCACAGCTTATCATCCTCAAGCTAATGGACAGGGTGAAAGCACAAATAAGACCTTGCTGAAGATATTGAAGAAAATTATTCAAGACAACAAGAAGCATCAGGATCAGAAGCTTGATTCAACATTGTGGTCCTTTAGGACAACTTTCAAGTTCACAACAGGTATGACTCCATTCAAATTGGTGTATGGTCTAGAAGCTGTGGTCCCTATGGAATTTGTGGTTCCAAGCCTTAGAGTAACTGCAGAAAAATTGAGTCCCAAACTGTCAGTCAAGTACATGAGCAGATATTTGATGCATTTAGAAGAGGACAGGTTGACTAGTTACTATATATCTGAAGTGATTCAAAGAAGGAGGAAAGCTTGGGTGAGTATGAACGTTAAGTTTAAAGTTTTCCAAGTTGGAGATTGGGTAATGTTGTATAACTCCAACTTAGAGCTACATCCAGGCAAGTTAACTTTGAGATATATTGGTCCATATAAGATTGTCAAGGATTTGGGACAGGGAACATTCATGGTTGCCTGTTAATGGTTTCAGATTATAGAAATTCCAAGGGAAACCACCCCATTTGGAATGGCCATTAGCAGGATTGGTTCAACCAGAAGATTTTGCAGAAAGCAGTCTGGGTACAAGGTTTGGATCTCATCAATTTCAAAAGGGGATGACCAACAATAGTGTTGAGGTCAATTGTACAATGCACAACAGTTTAATAACAGGATAGAGGAATTAGTGTTCAGAGTGGTCAAGTCGGATTTTCGAAATACCCGAAGTCAAAATTATGTTGATCGGATTTTTCTGGGTTGTATTTTTTAAGGGAGATTTGAAAGTTTACATTGAAATGCGGAATGATTCTCCATTAGATGAAATCATAGTGTAGCGAGTACTATTAGTGATGAATGGAAAGCAAGGTCCGCCATTCAAAGGTGTGAGCCATCACCTCTGTCAAACTCTACCTTTCCTTATGTTGTCACCCGACTTCTTTAAGTGTACATCCCACCCTACACATACCTCCAGCCATGGTGAGAGGGAAGTCTACAACTACCATGCAGCTCGAGTTGGAGCATGATGAACCGCCGAGAAGATTTTATCGCAAGGGACAAGTGCTGAGTATCAACATCAGGAGCCCTGAGGAGGAAGAAGCTTCGGGAGAAGAAGAGGTGGCTGGAGAGACTCCTCTCAACAAAGAAAAACTGCAGCAATCCCTGATGGATCCCTTGACGGATTTTAAGGTATCCCTAGACTTGACACTAGAGCCTAATGTGTTATGGTTACAAAGCATAGGTCTACATGCATTTGCAACTCTGCCATCGGATGAATGGAGACATAACTACTATGAAAAATCTCAGCTAGATATTCTCGGGAAAACCAAGGGTACGATTTCAAGCACATTATCCTTTACCCCAAAATTGGTTTCACATGTATTTCATTTACCATTGAAAGGTATCATCACAATCCCTAAATGTTCTGAAGCTTTATTAAAGAAAGAGTTTGGGCCTACAAAGGGTGGTAGGAAATACTACATGCTGAAGAATGTAAATTATGTAAGGAGAGAGCAGCTCAAATGGTGTTTGGAGAGATTGTGCTTTCTCATAAAGTTTGACTACATATCAAAGGAGAACTATGGACCATTGTGTTTTGCAGAGCAGGGAGATAAAGTAAATTGGGCAAATTGGTTGTATGACAAAATTGCAGCTGAGGTTTACATGTCAAATAAAAGGAAGGCTCAAAATTGCAGCAGGTTATGTGCATTTTTGCAGCTATGTTCAGTTCTCCACATAAATCCCTTAGTGAAGATAAGAGTGCATATGAGCAAACAGGTGCAGGTTTGTTGGGCAGAACAGAGGTGTTGAAGGAGGATGAGAATTGAAGCCAAAAAGTAGAGTTGCCAACAGATGTGTAGGAAAATCAGGAAAAGATGTCATCCTTTAGGTTTTTGGTATAAGCAGGATTTTCAGAGAAGGAAGCATTGAATGTTGTGCAAAATACAGAAATGATTGAATCCATGAAAAAGCTATATTCTCCAATCAT
The DNA here is from genome assembly GCF_014529385.1 of Adiantum capillus-veneris. NCBI lineage: Eukaryota > Viridiplantae > Streptophyta > Polypodiopsida > Polypodiales > Pteridaceae > Adiantum > Adiantum capillus-veneris. Next base: position 33,040,946 of record NC_140934.1, on the reverse strand, counting down.
TACATCTGAGAAGGTGCAAATAACAACCAAATTGGGAAAGGTCTTCACACTGTCAAAGAAAAACAAGGTAGATACAAAAGTGTTTAAAGCAAGAAGACAACTGGATTTTGAACCAGGAACTGTCAAGGTGCAACAGAAGGTTGCCATTGAGGATGCAAGGATAGCTATACAAACGCTAGGAGAGATTCAAAAGTTTATGAGCAGACAGCAAATACAGTTAGATAATCAGGTGCAGTCCATGTCAGAAACAGGGGAAGCACAGGTGTTATTGCAAGAACAGGTTGATATTGTGCAAAGTTTAAACTTGGAGATGGAGAATTTAAAGTTGAAGCATAAAGATGAGATGGAGGATGTACTGATGCATAAGAGTGAATTAGCAAAGGTCAAAATGTCTTTAGGGATGTTCAAAGAATGGACAATGACTTTGGAAGGGAAAGTGAACCATGAGCTGGAGCAATTGGCCAGCAGAAATGCAGATTTGCAGGTCCAAAATATGATGTCTAAGTAGAGGCTTAAACCTTTGTTGGATATGGAGAAGCAGGTGTTGAATCAAGAGGAGTTAGATGTTAATGGAGTATTGATGTCGGAAGGGGATGTGCAGGTACTTAGGCAACAATTGAAGAGTACAATGCAAGAGGCATGGAAAGCAATGAAAGAGAGATTGACCACTGTGTTGAAGCCCATATGAAATGGTTAGAACTAGTTTTGTCAATACACATGAAGTTGAGTTGATGATGGAGGTAGAATAGCTCAAGAAGGAAAGAGAGCATTGGATTAAGCAGGTCTAGGAACTTAAAGCAAACCAGAAGGAGAAGGCGGTAGTTGAAGAGGAGCAGCAGAAATTAGAGTTAGCTGAATGTTAACAAAAACCATTACAGGAGATGAAGAACCAAGAATCAGAGCAGAAAGTGAATGATGAGCCTGAAATGGAAGTACATGATGTTTTGTTACCAGATTTTACAATCCCAGTTGATGACAATTCTCAGTAGGTGGAGGTTTCTTTTCATACAGTTGCAGGTGGTGTTGTTTTTGAAGCTACTGAGAAGTGCATAAAGCTTTAGCATTTACAGACTGAGTAACATATGTTATTTTTTAAGCTGTTTTTTGTCATATATTGTTTTAGATCAAGGGATATGTAAATCCAAGTCAGATTTCTACGAAATCCACCACCGGGGCGTGCCATGTGTTGAAAGGGTAATAGAACTCTCAGAATAGTGCTCAGTCGGATTATGTCATGCTGGTCGAAATTAGCTTCAGTTGGAATATTGTTAGGTCGGATTTTGCTGAATTGGATATGTATGCCAAGAACATTTAGTTAAAATAGTTGTAACTCATTTTATAAGGAAGGTCGGGGGGATTCAAACAACAACAATCGAGATGTATTCAAACTTTGATCAATGGAGTTTCTTATTGTGTCTGATATTCTTCTCTTGGCTCTACTTTGCTCTGTCTGAAGTTGTCTAACTGTGTTTTTTGATGAGTCTAATTATGGAGTGATGTTTGATTCTCTATTTGAGAGCATGTGTGTTGAGAGAGATTCTTGTGTTGATGAACCCCAACAAGCATGCCCCCACCACACTCCCCTCATGTGGCCTCCTTGCTCGTGAGACGAAGGGTGGGCACCAACGATTCTGTGCAAGGAAGCCCTTGCACAACCCCTCATCTTAATTATGGTATACATAACTAATATGGGTATTAAAACTCTATGGAGTTGTATAGAGCTAAGAATTATCATTCATTCCAAACACATTAATTCAAGTTGATTTGTATTTCTTTCATGAAAGTCTATAGTTACTTTTCTTCTTGACAACCAAGGTTGTTTTAATTATGTAATTTATGAAGTTTTATTAAAAAAGAAAGGAGCAAGAGTTAACTCAATACATTCTGTGAATTCAATCTAGGGTATAAATTGACTTAGCAAGAAATAAAACTATTCTTCAAAAGTTTATAATAGAAAACATGTATTGTAATAAAAACTTGCTATTGTTTTAGACCCTTTTTTTAAAATTTGGTCAAATATTAGCTTCAATTTTCTATTTTCCAAAAGGCAAGTTAGTATAGCTTTTTGCTAATGAAAAAATGCTATAAATTCTAGAGGCAAATAGAGACCTTTGAAAACTCTAAGTAAACAAGATAAAACTTGAACAAGGAGACCAACTTTGGTCAAGTAGAATATGGTTTAAAAATGCACCATGCAGATCATGTAGAGGAGACTGAGGTCTAAGCACTATATTGGGACCAGGGTCCGAGGCATGCACATTCACTCTAGGGTTTCCCTTTCCCCTTCCTCACTCTTTCTTGGCTTGCCCTCTATTGTGTGTTGACCTACCCCTGTCCCCTTCCCCTTTGAGGAGGTAGCATGGCGCTACATGATGTGTTGGTGAATGGGATTGTCCATAGTGAGGGACACCCAATTCCTGTACAACACTCATCGTTTCCCAATGGAGGGACCACTTATCAGAGCCCTTCTTGGCATGCTAGGCTAGGTGGATGATTTTTGTTACACAGGCCCATGGCACAAGGGCCCATTTCATATGCACATGCTATGCAGGCTCGACCAACTACCAACATAACCTATCAATGCAATAGATTCACCAATGCGACGTTTTCAACACTCTAACACCTCGACCTACGACACATTATAGCAATTTCTATGTTCATCCTCTCTCTTCAGAGAACTACCAAATAAATGCCCATTCCCCTCTACACAATGGTCAGTTTTCTATTATCTCCAATGTATGGCAAAATATTGACGATCCTCCCTAAGGAGCTTTAGAGAATAAAGAAAACCTTCATCATCCACCAACTAAAGAAAACCTTCATCATCCACCAACTAAGGATAATCCCCAAAATGTTCAAAATCCTATTCATACTGAAGTAAGGGAGGAGCATGTGGGTAATGGTAAATTTGATACCTCTTTGGAAGATGACAATAATGATAAAGCTCATAACCTGGGATCTGGTGGAGAAGGTGAAGTTATAGTGGGAACTACTGAGCTGGATAATTGGTATAGACATCTGCAAGTAGTGGTTGTTATTGTGTTATGCCATGGCCTCATACCACCTGTAGAGGTCCTGAAGCAGTGGATCTCATAGGAGTGGGAGTGCAAAAATTTGTTTCGAGCACAGGTTCAGTACTTGCCTAACAATTCTTATCTCTTCTTCTTTGATGATGTTGACAATGCCTTACAATTTATAAGTAGAGGTCAATGGCTCATTAAGAATACTCCAATGTTTGATTTCAAATGGCATAAGGGTTTTGATCCCAAGGGCAAGAAACCTTTTGAAGTCTTGGTTTGGGTCGATTTTTCATATTTTCCTATTGAATTATTTCCTTGGTTGAATCGGGTAGGTACCCAAATTTGCAAGGTTTGGGGACGAAAACGGGACCCTCAACCACTAATAGAGGTGGATACTGATGCTTCTCTTAGAAAGTCTATAAAATTAAAGGACAAGATGGCTCAAACATTACATCTTCAAAAATTTGTTATAGGAACTTGCCTAATGTCTGCCTTAGACAGGGTCATCTGATCAAGGATTGTCCAGAGCTAGACAGCTAGGTTCAAAAGAAATGATATAAGGGTAGGGATATAAAGGACATCAATCATGGATTCCAACATGTAAATAGAAGAGGCAGTAACAAAAACAGACCTCATGCAAGAAATAATGGCAACAGGTATGTTAACAGATTTGGGGCGCTGCTGGATGAAATGTTTGATCTTTCCATTGCAGATGGAGATGATGATGAAAATGATACTACTTCCTCCTCCCAAAACTCCAAATGAATCTCAAAAGGGAAATGAATTTCCCCAATCTGATTCATTCAAACCTCCTATTCAATTTTACACCTTGATTCCTTGTGAGAGTCTTACAGAAAATGCTAGGGGTATGTCTCCTGACTATGAGAACTTTGATGAGGGGGAGCATTGTGTTTTTGCTACACAAAGCATTTCCCCAACTTTTAAATTGGGGGAAGGTGGTCTCAACAATTGTTTAGACGGAGATGATTTCAGTAAAGAGCTGCAAGAGCATGACAATGAGGAATTCCAAAAGCTTACTAAATCACCTTTGAACTCAGTTGACATCCTTATGAGTCAAGCAGAAGAAGAAACCCTCCCTCTGCAAGTTACCAAATCCAAAAGGAAGAAAGAGAAATCTTCTAATCATAACAGGGCTTTAGACTTTTTAGTCAAACCCTCTAAAGATTCTAAAAAATAAATCAATCAATTTTTTTGTCTTTCTCTTAACTGCAAGGGGTTACTGACCAATGGTTCGCTAACCAACATTTTTAGTTTGGCTTTATCTACCTACGAGAGGTTAAAGTCAAAGGCTTCTCATTAGATGTCAACCTCTAAAGGATTAGCAAGTCCCATAAATGGATTTACACTAACCATATTGTAGGCAAAGGGGTGCTATTATTGAAATATCTCACACACATGAGCATCTGATCACTAACACTCAACATGGACAAAAAAAGGGTCACTGGATAGTTGTTACTCTCAAAGAATCTTTCAACTACACTGTGGTTTGCATTTATGCTTCTAATTCTATTTTTGAAATGACCTTCATTTGGGTAACTCAGTAAGCTTACTAACCCTCTTTTGATAATAGGTGATTTTAACATGGTCTCCTCTCTGAATGACAGGTGGAAGGCATTGGGCAAAGTCATTTAAGGAAGGGAGAAGGACAGTCGGGAAGAGCTTGCTCATAGGCACACAATTGTGGATGCTTTTGAAAGCTCTGGTTTCACTTGGTCAAATAATCAACAAGGCAGCTGTTATTTTTTCTAGATTGGATAGAATGTGTATGATTGCAAAATTTCTACAGGAACATTGGCTGGTGAGTTGCAAGTCTAGCTCCTCCTATTATTGTCTAATCACAAAGCTTTGATTTTTAAACTACATAAATGGGAGAATAATTTCAAAGTTGGGTGGTCTCATTTGGACAGGTCTTTATTTAAGCTTTCTTTTGTTAAAGCTAAAGTTCAAACTTAACTTTGAAAATGCATTTTTTCTACACAATAATGCATTTGTTGCATGCATGTTTCCATCAAGAAAGAGTTTAACTTTGTTTGCAAGTTTGTAGTTGCATTGAGCTATTCTTGCTCCTTGCTACCTATGACCTCTCTCTTTCTCTCTCTTTCTCTCTCTCTCTCGCACGCACGCGCGCATGCATGCACACACATAGTTGTTAAAAAAACATATTAAAAAACTAAAATAAAAGATTATTTTAGTGCATTCATAAAGAAAAAAAGATTTAATAAGCTTTAAAAATTAAAAAGCAATTTAACGAAATGATTCTTTACAAATCAAAATTTAGATGAAAAAATATTGAATCAATATTTCAAATCATGGATCAAATTTTTATGAATACTTTTTAATCTTTTGTTCTCTAGAGTAGCATGTCACAAAAATGAATGCAATCTTTGGAAATAGCATTTGAAAAGACATATGATGTTTTTTCTTCAAGACTTTTAAGGCTTTCTCGAGGAACACATGTCAAACAATTAAAATTGGACGACCTTCACTCATATGGAAACTAAGGCCTTTAGCAGGCCAAAAATGCGGCCCCATGTTATGCAAGAAATGGAAAACTTAAAAGGTTTTGGAAAGTCAAAAGACTTAAGATATGGGAGAGTCAAAAAGATTTAATGTTTCTTTATATAAAAGAGGTTGTGGGCGCTCGTGCTTTATCTCTTCACCTTTCATTGTCTCTTCTTTTCATTGAAGTGTATGTGCATTTTAACGTCTTGCTTGCTTCATTGCACTCTTGTATCTAGCTTTTTTAAATTCATTGGCTTTCTATAACAAGCTAGAGAAAAAGAAAGCAAGGCATATGCTACATTTGATATTTTATCATTTCCAATTTTGATTAGACCTATCTTTTCCTATGAAGCATTGAAATCTTTTTTGCTTTTTGGGTTTGTCAAAGGTCCCTTCATTTCATAGCGCGACATTACTTTTCCTCCTTTTCATTTTATTGTTCATTGTTCATTTCATAGCCTTACATTATTTTTCATTTTGTTGTTTCTTCTTCTTGTGGATACCTTTTCAAAAAGCAAGCCATCTTAATTTTTAATTAACCTCGTTTGCTTTAGATTTCTATTTCTTTTTAGAGGTACATCTAAAATTTAAAAGATGTCGCTAGGTATCAAACCTGAGTGCTTACACATCCACCTTAACCTGAGTGCTTACACATCCACCTTAACCACTAGGTTACGACCCCGTTGGTAATTTTACTTTGTTTTAGGCTCCCTGTTTTGCTCTCTTCATAAGATGTGAGTGTTTCCTCACCTCCCTTTAGCTTGGTCAAGCTTCTCCTATTTGTTTCTAAAAGCCACCTCAAGCAAAGTGCAAGAATTTGCTTTGATGACTTCTCTAAATTGCCATGGCTTCCTCTCTTCGCTAAGATACTTGGAGTGGCTCTCCTTGTAGTTTAGGTCTAGGACATTAGATATGAAGCTTCTTTTGCTATTTAGCTGGTGGTATGATCTCTTCAACAAGTTTGCTCGTTTTGGTAGGGTGCTTAAGAAGTCAATTTCACTATAAATAGCCCATTTCTTACTCCCTTTAGAATAGATATCTCCACTAGCTTTTTTTTCAAACTAAATGTATCAATTACTTCTTGTTTTGTCTACTTGTTAACTCTTCCCATTCTCATGGCCTTGGGGTTATGCTTGGGAAAAGATAGGTTCGCTTTACCCGAAGCTTGTTCAACCCAAGAAAATACTCAAATTGAATGAGAAGGAACTACATCCTCCCCAATGTAGCTATGGTCTTAAAATTGAAATAAATATTACTTCCTTCAATATGGTTTATTCCTATTCAAATCACAGAGATAAAACCCAAAACTTGATTATTTTGTGAGCTTTGTCTCTGGGCCTCAATGGATGACGGCAAGTTTCTTCCCCGAGCTGGTTATGATTGTTTTCCGTTGTATCAATATTTTACATTCTATCAACTCTTCCATTGCTCGTGGCCACAAGAAGATTTAGAATTTTTTTCTCGTGTAGGAAAAGGGAGCCTTTTTCAATGTTTTTCATACAATGCATAACATCATGAGCTTCTGCTCGGGAGGCACCACATACCTACCTTGGGAGGCACCACATACCATCACGATTGGGGGCAAGGGACCACCTGCTTTCCACTGGGCCGACAGTCTCATGCTCCGAATCGCACCTAGCTAGGTATGCCGAGCCTCACTCACAAAAGCTCATGATGTTGAGGTAGGTCGTAATGTGGGAATTATTGTGAGAATCTACTTAAAACTTCTTGTGGACCTTTAGGTCCAATTGTGTTACATTTGCTTTGCCTCAAAGGACGGCTCAATTTTGAGCCTCTATGGAGGTTTGTCGAAAAATAGAAATTGGTTGTGCCATTTCGTCCACTCAAATGTAAAATTCATGGTGTGCTTGTGGTTGCAATACATTAATTCTTGATCTGAAGTGCTGCAATACATTAAGCGTACTAGAGAACATCTCCCTATCAGGTATAAGTAGACTACATGTAACCTTGAGCAAGTGCAACAACCAATCTGCAAAGTTCTCTTATAGTTGAAGTCTCCATGGACTGCATTAAAAAAGTGAGGCAACTCCAAGAGGATGAAAAATCCGGTGCACTCTCTCCAAGAGAGTGCAATGACCATTTCCCATCCAAACCATCAAGAAGCCCATAGTGCAACACCTCTCTGCCTTTGTAAGCTTGGTAATTTTATTTTGAACATATAAAATAGCAACCCCATTTGAGTGTTTGGTGATTCAATCCGCAAAATCTTGACTAGAGTTTGAGCTTGCCCCAACAAAATTTTACAAATACCAGCAAATGCTTCAAAAGTAGGCAGCTGGTAGAGTTTTAAGTGTGCACTTACTTAAATTTGGAAAAATGCTTTTGGCAAGCCCTGGCCCTGCCAAAAATATGGTAGAAGAAGAGTTTGATGAAATTTCTGAAGTGACACTCAGAAGAGCAAAATTTGTTCGATAATTATTTCCTTTCTTAAGTGAATCCTAGTGGTACTTTTAATTTTGGAGAATGTGTTAGACTTGATATTGCTAAAATGGGAGAAGACATTGGGATAAGGATATTTTCTTAATCCCAGTTTGGGGTTGGCACTAGTCACCACCCTTGCCAATCCGGGTGAGAAGGCACAATGGCCTCCAAGAAGGAATCAGGAAGTGTGTATGACCCACCACTCAATATCCCATTCATAGGGATGGGAAACCAAATGCCTAACCATCTTCAGGAAGGCCTACATACACATAAGACGGTACTTGACGTTGTTTACACCACTCTTCCAAGATAAGGGAAGGAAACAAGGTTGCCACCATAGCCTTCCCATGTGGCACTAATAAACGAGTTTATCCTTCGGGGCACAATTGCCCAAGAATTCCATGCTGTACTAGGGCTTTTCATAGGCAAAAAAAAGACAAGCCATTGGCAAAAGTATGTTGGCAGGCCTGACATTTATGAGACTGAATTGTTTACATTTGACATTGTGCAGTCTTACCCACCGCTCACTGCATTGTAGTGGAAACCTTACATGCAACTTACTGACAAAATGTAGTAGGCCATATATTTTCCATCGTAAAAGAGTTAGAATTTATCCACATGTGCTTGTATCATGCGAGCATGAATGCTCATGCTGCTACACAGAAGTATGTACACTATGGAACAAGACTTTATTACAATTATTTGTTATAAGATTCACTGCAGTCTAGCTGTTATAAGATTCTCTAATGACACAAGAGTCATCTGACTGTGGAATACCATCTCTCAACGACTCCTCCATCAACGAGCTGTTCCGAGATTCTCTAACAACGAACAACAAGAATCATCTGACTGTGGAAGACCCTCTCTCCAAAAATCATCCCCTCAAAACAATGGGAATGGTTGCAGCAATTGTCACCTCTTTTCTCAGCACTACTACAACATTACACAACCACAACTCAGCTCGTGCGCTGGCATGCCAGTACTCCACTTCATATCCGGCCCACCATCTGATCCAACTCGGGCGGTCAACCCATCTCCAAGTCTCTAGCCCCACACAGTTTCGATCATGCATTTCGTCCCCCCTATGACCGCTTCACGGGCCTGACTGCCGAACGTGCCTACGTAGGCCCTCGATCATGCATTTCGTCCCCCCTATGACCGCTTCACGGGCCTGACTGCCAAACGTGCCTACGTAGGCCCTACATGTGGTTCCAAGTTGGCATATCATCACAGAAAGTAAATCCCATGGTGTGCATGCTTGCAGGGAAGAATCCCTACTCACGGCCAACTGAGCCATCTTCCCCTTATATATGTTTTAGCAAATTATATCCCTTAATGACTATCTTACCCAAATATATAGACAATGAAACCCCACAATCCTCTACCTATGGTGTGCTGCTCAGAAACTTCACGCGCAGATAGAAGCAGAAAGAGTTTTCTTAAAAGGAATTTCTACAACGAAGTGCATCAACTGGTAGCAGGGCGGCACCACCTGAGTGGGTAACAGCCGCTTGTACAAAAGATCAGCTTAGCTTTGACCACTTTGCACTGACCAAAAAATTGTGCTACTTCAGCTCTGCACTTCATTTCAGCAGCGTTACAAAAGCACAATTGTGCTTTTGTCTACTGCATTGTTAATCTCTTCCTAGTTATCTATACCACCTTTTTTACAACAGACAGCTACAAACTTCGTGATCCCCTGCACTACCAAGGCCCTGTGTGAGTTCTCCTCAGCTTGCATGCTTTTGGTGCGCATGGTGATCCAAAAGATGTCAGCACATCAATCAACTGCCACCAACAAAAAATCCACATATGAGAGGGAGAGAGAGAGAGAGAGAGAGAGAGAGAGAGAGAGAGAGAGAGAGAGAGAATTTAAGACTCTTACAGACAGGAAAACTCAATAAGTACCACAAATCTATGAAGCTTTCTTTCTTTCCTACAAGGAAATGTGATCTACATGTGCCTACCTGATCTGCTAAAAAGAACAATTGAAACACAGTGCGGCAAAGGACCCAGCATGAGAAAGCGGCAGTACAACAAGAAACTCACTCCAAAAAGGATTGCATAGGCACAGGCAACCAGTCTGCATGAAAAAAATGAAGGAACGTGAAATTAAATGGACCGACCTGCTTCCTTCGACGCTCAGCCATCTCTTCCTGCAAGTAGAGTAAAACCCACCACAATCAGAAACAGAAGGGGTGTGGAATCACAGCATAAAACATACAACAATCTTATTGCCTACAGGTTGAATGAATTTGTCTAGAGGATAATCCATAAGCACACCATGGCGCTAATCAATAAAATGATGCATGACGCTTTAGTGCATACCTCGTGCCGGCGCAGCCTCAAATTCTCTTCTTTTAAATGAGAAACCTCAGCTTCTAGTTCCACTGTATATGCCTGCATCAGGAAATTGCAATAAGTTTACATATGATCCTCTCTAACATACATGTATGCCGACGAGGGGGCAGTGCGCAGAAATCAGGGAGCTTTAGTCAGCTTATGACATGTACGTAAGATGCGTCAAGAAATTCTCTCATGTCCTGAACAAATGACAGAGTTGGGCCTACACAGCGGTAAGAGGAGACTCGGTGGTGCAACAAAAGGTTGATGCTGAATCACGATGTTGAAATCTACAGAGTTTTCTGTCACCTCATGAAGAATGCTCAGGTACAACAAGGTTATAGACAGTGGCCCAACCACTGCCTATGACATCATCAATTATGGGAATAAAGCATCATACAATCAATGCAGAACATACCCAAGCATGTAATCCTCATGAGACAAGATATACAAGATTGTTGTATTACTGGCTAGGTTCACTAATGCAAGAGTACAATTTCTTACGAACCCCGCCTTGAACCCAACTCCATTTGAACGTACCAGCTTGTGATTTCGGAGCAGTACCTATATATAGAGATGTTTGCATACAATTGACTCGGGACGTCCAGCTGCCTCAATCTTTTTGAAGGCGTTCGTAACTTTCTCATTAGCCAAGTACAGCTAGACACTGTCAAAACATACCATTGATATGCCCTTTGAGGCCAGCTACTCGTCTATCATGCCTCCTTGCGCACGCAATGTCTCTTACTTGCCTGTGGCACCATGGGTAAAAGCTACTGCGTTGTCTTTTAGTATAGCAGCCAATGTAAAAGCCATCGCCATTGCATCCAGGAAGCTCTTCAGAGCACCTCATACAAACATGCTCCCTCGGAGCCCATGGACATTACTAACAAGAAGCTCGGTTGACGACGACAACTTCATGAATCTCCCCTCATTGATTCCTAACCATCCCCTTGTAAGCTACCTATTATGATGTCAGCACAAGCAGTCCAGCCATTCAATAACAAAGAAGCTCTCCCTCAATTTTGAGAACGGCACAAAACAGAAAGCATCCCCAAGATGAAAATTGCGAAGAAAACCAGTGGAACAAGTGCGCATGTAGGCAAAGTTTGCGCCTCCAATTTTCGACAACACACAATTCACATAGGAGAGCAAACTAAGCATCCCAAGCCGTACATTGTTAAACACATGAATGTATCCAACAATTTGCCAACCCCTGCCACAACACACTAATTTGACAGTAGCTCATTCTGGTCCCCCATCCAAAACAATAATCTTGTACAATCACCCGACATCATGCCTCAACTTTGGAGCACCATCAGACACCCATCAAGTAGCACAACTCAGAAGCAATCATGAGACTAGGAGGGGATTCTGTCAATCTCACACCTCTCACTAGCATGTGGCTTCACACAATGAGAATGAGACAGCTCTACCTGCAGACTTGAACTATTATACCTCAATAGATCTACACTATGTGAGGACAAATTCATCATCGCCTGTTCGCCGTAATGTCTGTAGGCTGCTCCAATGATTCATACAGAAAGAAAATGCAATAATAATCGAATTTACACCCACACAAGGATACCTGCTTTCTAGCTCGCGACCTCGCAGCAGACTCCCTGTTCTTTATCATCCGCTTTTGCCGCCTTTCAACAACTCTCTCCAAAGAGCCCTCAAATTCCCTCTTCCTTCCTCTTACAATTCCCCCCTCTAAGGCTCCATAAGGAAGAGGGGTGTGTATTCCCATGGATTCATAGGGGGGCCCAATGCCGTCTAGCAAGGGGCTTTGAGGAGACCCTGTTTTCAAAGCAAGAGACACAGGGCTATTACATGAGGGGATAGCACCACCCCCGGCCCCAAGAACCCCAATCACTGTGCCGTTACCTAGCATTCCGTTCCTTGCACTTACTTCTACTACATGCTGATGAAGCATGTTACGTGGAGAGAGTGGGTAAGCTGGTTCAGTCTTGAACCCATTGTTGGAGAGCCACTCTGATTGCTGCACAACAGGGGAAGCATGGTTCATAGCCTCTACTTGCATCGGTTCTAGCGCTCCTTGGCTTGCTGGTAGGTTTGAGCCTGCCAATGAAAGAGTTATCGGGATCACATTGCCAGCTCCTACCTTCTCCCCCTCTGTCCCCTTCCCACCAAAAGCCGCACTTGCATTCAAAAACATTTCAGCTGGTCTGTTGCTAGATGCAGCCCCAAACCCCTTGTCAAAACTCATACCCAATGGTATGTCGGCAGCCGCAATCCCATGGTCATCTTTCTTCACGACACCTGCCTTCACAAGAAAATCTTCAAGAGTCATCTCTCCGAAAGTAACCTGCCTATCCTGCGCACCCGCTGCCATGGCACCTGACATGGAATCAGAGCCCATGTCAATGCCATCTCGCGTGATGTCTTTCCACACATCGTCAACTGTCTTTCGACTAAGAGTCCGTGGGAGTGATATCGAGGCTTGCCGCTGTATGCTCTGCTGGAATTGAGGGTGGAGCTCATCAGTATTACCACCGGCTCCTCCCATTGCAGCCGCCATGGCTTGGCTTTCTTCAACTGTCCATATGTTCCTTAGGAACTCATCCATATTCATGGACCCAAAGCTCTTTGTTGGCTCACCAAGCGCATTCTGGAACTCGTCCAGCGTGAGAGAGTATATGGAAGCCTGTCGTGTGATTGAAGATGTAGCCTTAAGGCTGCCGCTAGATGGCAAGCACTCAGCTTGCACCGCCCCCTCAGTCTGTGAGGATGCCATTCAAAGCAAGAAGTCCCTAATATGCTCCTACCTCCAAGGCCCCCGCTTTCAGACCTTTGGTTCCCTTGCCTCCTGCATTCAGGCATCCACATCTTCCTGGTATGATTCTGCTACCATGATGGAAAACTATAGATGAAAGAAGTGCTGAGTACCTTGTGAAAGGAGGCGGCACGCACCCACTAAATCCAGAGAGAGAGAGAGAGAGTGTGACTGTGTGCGTGTTTAGGTGTGGTACCTCTGCGCAGAAAAAAAGTAAATTCACACAGTCGACACAGAGAGAGAGAGAGAGAGAAAGAGAGAGTGTGTGTGTACGCGCGCGCGCAAGGGTATAGGGGGAGATGAAGAGGCCAAAATTGACAGAGGCGAGAGTCGCGGTATGTAGGCTAGGTAGAGAGAGGAGGGAAGTTGTACTTCGTTAAGCACACAGAGGGCTCACAGGAAGAGAGAGAGAGAGAGAGCCCCCGCTTGAGAAGCAGCAGGGAGTTTTACTTTGGGGCGCACAAGTGGCCAGAGCGTGCGGAGCCACGCGTCCAAACCAGGCCCCGCTCCCCCTTAGGCCTATGCTTTCACATTTCGCTGTTGGCCTCGGGGCCCGTCCCCATCTAACGCCCCGAACGGGCAAGCAGTCCATTATAAAATCTCATCAATCACCCACCAATTCCTCGTTCCCACCACCACCACCACTTCTCCTTCCATTAGAGGGCGGCCACATATCTGGCACGTAGAGAACGTTCCCATACACCAAATATCAAAGAAGCACATCATGGAATCGCCTCTAGGATAGGAAGTGGTTGGAACCACCTCATAAACCCAAGGTGCACATCAACAACCAGTTCCAATTGGACTTTCTTGCAATGTGCACAACTTTCGCTTTGCTTGATGTGCACATCACTAGCTATAGCACGATTTTATGAGGTTGCGATTACAAGTTGTATGGTGATATAATATTTAGAAGGCCTTACAATTGGTATGGCCTATGTGCAGGCACTCTTAGCCATGTGGCATACCAATGTGCTAAGACCTTGTGTCTCCCATGTTGTCGACTGTGCAAACAAGAAACACCTAACTACAAAGCCCTTGAATACAAACCAACTAGTTAAAAAATAAAAAAATTAACACTTTATTGATGATGCCTAGCATCGATGTCAATGACCTTCCAGGGGAAGGGAGTTCAAACTCATATTAAGCACCAAGCGCATTTTTTAGACCTAACCTAAAACCTAGCCAAATCTAAAAAAGCCAAGTAGCACATGACTCTTAAAAAAGCGTGTGAGAATCTAGATGTTAGAGTGCATTGTGTATGTTGTGACAAATCACTAGCAAGCAAAAGACGGGGTTTGGATGTAGACCAAGTAGACACAAACAGACATGTCAATTGATAGATTTTGATGCCTAGCATCCATGTAAGCGACCTTGGACGGAAAGGGAGACTCATATTCAGCACCAAGTACATTGTTCCAAGCAAACCTAAGACATAGCCAAATCTATAAAAACGGGCACCCCTTCTCCCTCCATTGCCCAAATTTGGTCTCCATTGGCCAAATGTTGTCAATGCGCAAACAAGTAGCACTTGACTCTTCAAAATTCATACGAGAACCCAAAATGCTAAACTACATTGAGTATTTTTGCCATGACTAATCACTATTATGCAAAATGAGGGGCTAGGATGTAAACCAAATAGACACAAACGGACATGTCAATTGATAGATTTCAATGCCTACCATCCATGTCAACCAAAGATTTTTTATTACGCAATCATATAATTTGTCAATTACTTGTGTCAGGTTTTTGACATAGTCATTAACATGACTTGGAAACAGGCTATTGGTGTAAAGGCAAATGTGCCTCTTACCCCAACCGGACGTGTGAGAGTCATTCGACCGCCCATCACTTATCCACAACTTATTATTTATTAGATAGAAGAATAGGGGGCTATCTGCATTCTACAAAAAGAAAAACGATCTGTAAAACAATGTTGCTACGCACCTCCACCTACACATTATCTTCCACATTGTCAGGTTTTTAACATAGTCATTAACATGACTTGGAAACAGGCTGTTGGGGTAAAGGCAAATGTGCCTCTTACCCCAACCGGACGTGTGAGAGTCGTTCGACCGCCCATCACTTGTCTACAACTTATTATTTATTAGATAGAAGAATAGGGGGCTATCTGCATTCTACAAAAAGAAAAACGATCTGTAAAACAATGTTGCTACGCACCTTCACCTACACATTATCTTCCACATTGTCTTTTGAGCTTTAACACGAGCATACATCACTCTCAGCTAAGCTCACAAGCTGCCATTGCATTCTCACAAAGCTTCCAAGCTTTCTTGACCTCTCCACCACCAAGTGCAAGCAAGCTATCACCTCAAAGCTCTCGACACTGCCATGCTTCTTGCAATCATGTACGCGACCTTGGACGGAAAGGGGGACTCATATTCAGCACCAAGTACATTGTTCCAAGCAAACCTAAGACGTAGCCAAATCTATAAAAACGGTCACCCCTTCTCCTTCCATTGGCCAAATGTTGTCAATGTGCCAACAAGTAGCACTTGACTCTTCAAAAACCATATGAGAACCTAAATACTAAACTGCATTAGTATTTTTGCCATGACTAATCACTACCATGCAAAATGAGGGCTTGGATGTAAACCAAATAGACACAAATGGACATGTTTATTTGATAGATTTCGATGCCTAACATCCATGTCAACCAAAGATTTTTATTACGCAATCATATAATTTGTCAATTACTTGTTTTAGGTTAATAACATAGTCATTAACATGACTTGGAAACGTGCTAGAAAGGTTAGCGCTATTGGGGTAAAGGCAGATGTTCCTCTTATCTTGACCGAACGTGTTAGAGTCGCCCGACCGCCCATCACTTGTACACAACTTATTATTTATCATATAGAAAAATAGGGAGCTATCTGCATTTTACAAGGAGAAAAACGATATGTAAAACAGTGTTGCTACGCACACACATATTTAGGGGCAGCACCTTCACCTACACATTATCTTCCACATTTGTGTTTTGAGCTTTAACAAGAGCATACATCACTCTCAGCTGAGCTCACAAGCTGCCATTGCATACTCACAAAGCTTCCAAGCTTTCTTGATCTCTCCACCACCGAGAGCAAGCAAGCTATCACCTCAAAGCTCTCGATACTTCCATGCTTCTTGCAATCATTGTGCGCTTTGACGTGGTCTACAACTTTGCAAAAGAAAATTTTTGCAAATTCCTCATCTTTTTTCTGATATTCAGCTCAGATTGACCTATATACAAGAAATTTCAGGTTTTCTGTTTTGCACAGTGTGCAAGTATGATGCACTTTTGAAAGCACAATAGGTGCTCGACGAAGATGAGTGCATAAATTCCAAAGTTGAAGATGGAATTTCAGCTTGTGTAGAGCTTGAGGTTTGAGATTTTTGGTAGATTTGGGTAAAGAAGAAGCGGGTAGATTTGGTCGACAAATACGCATTTTTTATTGAGGCAAAGTTATCAGCATTGGAACTACATGTGGATCTTCTTTCAAAAGTTTTCACGGGACACTTTGGCAGTGATTTAGTGCTTCGGTTCATGGTCTTACAAATAGATTTGCATATGGCTATGGTGCATGGTTGATGCCCATTGTATATGCATCTCAAAGAGCACTTTTGAGTGTCCATGAGCTCTCTTGGGGGCATTGTTTCCGCATTGATCAGTTTTTTGGATTGCACCTCTTTTGGCGCTTGTTTATGTACAGTCACTCTGTTTGTGTATGTTGAGTGCGGATTGCTATTGTATGCACATTGTGGACCCGTTTTGGCATAACTCTTTGGCATTGAGTAGATGGTCTTTTACTCGCACTTTGCCATATCTTCTGTTGACAAATTTTGATCAGTTTATAGTGTCCGAGAGCTTCTCCCACTCTCCCATCTTGAATGCGGTACATTAATATTTCACTTATTTTGCAACGAAGACTCTGTCCAATTTCCCCTAGATTTTTTGTCATAGTTTTGGCTTGATTTTCATACACTCTTTTTAATGTATTTTTTGTCATCGGATTGAGACGGTGATTCCCTCTTGTTGTGGTTGACTTTGCTCCCACATTGACGGGCATATGGTTGTTTTGGACACATACAAGTGTTCACATACCCATGCTGGTAGGATGTTGGGGTAAAGGTGGTATGCCTCTTACCCCGATCGAATACGCCAGAGATGTCCGTGAAGGGGATCGGGGAGCACCACAGACGGAGAGTGTGAGAGAGAAGGAGACACACGACACATAGATATGGGTGGGGAGACTCAAAGAGTGAGCAGCCCCCTATACACTTATGCTATGTATAAAGTATACAAGTCAGTGGGCGCCCAAACTCTGGGCGGCCGGGCAAGGCACAGACGCCTATACCCCAACAACCTCCCACTTAAAGGCGACTGTGCCTTTAAGCAAGGGAACCTAGTCTAAAGACTACAAAAGGTGAGAGAAAACCGCTCTCAACCGATCCCCACTGGCTGGCTGTGATCGTGTGCATCCAGCTATCCTGCTCCCATGTAAGTCCATACACCACCAGACGTACCGTACACGTACTGCAAGTATGTACGCAATACCTGCATATCTCCCTCGTGCACTATGCCATCATCAGTCAACAAACGACTGACAACCCCAACTGCAAATGCTCCCACTGCAGCTGCGATATCCGGTCTCAAGATCAACATCTCATACATGAGACCACCGAATGCCGATGCAATGCTAGCGGGCCCTGCTAGCTCTACGGAGCATGCATCAACATATATATCCCTGGAAATAGGCATCTCTGACTGACAAGGCGTGTCAGCCACATGCATCTCCTGACTGTCCGCAAAAGATGCATCAACCTGTCGTGCAACCTCAGAGCAAACCAGCTGCTCTAGATGTCTGCTGGAAGACATTTCCTGCACAACTATATCCCCATACTCATTGTCGAGCATAGAAAGGAATGACTGCATAATCGTTGACATCTCAGTCTCCTCTGCAATCATCCACTGCAAACATGACCACTCAATCTGTTGTGACTCACTAGAGCTCTCATGCTCTAACTCCGTATGCATAGACTCTTGCACAACGTCCTCCTGTCGTGACTCACTAGAACAAGACCGCTCTACCTGTCTATCCTGCATAGAAGTATCTCGCACAACTGACTCTCTGCTTTGCTCAGTCACTAGCAAAGCATGCATGTCTGACTCAGTCACCTCTCTGTGTGACTGCTCAAGTCGTGCCCCAACTGTGTGCACAACGAGCTCACTACTCTGCACTCCATGCAAAGTACCCTGCAACCCATGAGCAAAAGAGACTGTCCGGGTCTCTCGCTCTCTGCATGGCTGTAACAAGATTGAGACTCGATCATCTCGCACCAGTACTATGTGCAATGGGTACCATGTGCCAACTCTAGCACCTCTCGCAATCACTAGCGAACCCAAATGCATCACAAAATCTCGCTCTCGTAGCGAAATTTGACATCCACAATCTCTAAGCCGACCAATCGAGATCAAACTCACTGTCAAATTTGGTACATAGCGCACATGTCGTAACAAGTAAGATGCACCACTCGGTAATGACAGTCTCACATCTCCTGCACCTGCTATCGCATGCACTGATCCATCGGTCAAACGTACACTGCCAAGCATCCCGCTAGAATAGCTACAAAACCATTCACGATGCGGCATGACATGAAACATAGCATCTACGTCTAGCAACCACTGCGAAGGGAGTGCACTATCCACATGTATAGCATCTCGTGCATAGCTCGAGGTAAAAGTGACATCCCCGTCACTAGTATACTCTGACACTACATCTGCATCAACTGTCAAAGCAACTGAGTCCATGGCATCACTACATACATCTCTGAGACTGCCATGTCTCCTACGATGTTGTAGACGATGAAAACAACGCCGTCTAACGTGTCCAAAATGACCACAATACCAACATGTCACCTGTCGGCGTGCTCGTGAATGTACATGTCTCACACGAGTCCGTGATGACTCAGATCTATCATACATATCATGTAATCTGCGCCAAAGTTCTCTCGAAGTAGTCTCATACATAACAAGAGCATATACAGATTCCGCAAGGTGCAAAGAGAGCGTAGATAGTGCCATCTCCTCTAGCTCCTGCCACTGATCGTCAGACATGTTTGAAGGTCTACCTGCATCACCACTCAATGGTCGATGCAACCCTTGCTGTGTCAATGCATCAAGCATACACTCTCTCCATGCCGCAAAGTCTGACCCATCAAACATGCGCATCTGTGAGAGGTCACAATCTGATCGATCACTTGTCTCTGCCATGAGCACAATGTAGCAAACAAGAAAGCAAAACCACCTCACCAACAACACCTGAAAACTGTCTACCAATATGGCCAGAAACACAATGTAAAACCTGTGAGACACACTCCAAAATAGAGCTCCCATAATGTCAATACAAGTCAACCCTAAACTGGCTCGAATCGCATCAACAAAAGTCTGCAAATATGGCTCAAAACCTGATGCAAAGTTGCACCAATAACCGTGCAAAACCTTGCACAAAATCACAAGTCAATATGACTCAATCGCGCATAAATATCTGACAAAATTTTGGCAGAGTCTCCTTTGTAACTGGAGCAAAATCTCAACAGTAAACCTCAAAGAGACAATAATATATGCCACAATGGCCAATCCGGGAATAAACTCGACCGGAATCACCTCACAAAGTCATACATATGAGCATACCTGCTCTTGCCGGAGTACCACTCAACGGCACCTCAAATGACATACATGTGAGTGATGATTGCTGCCAAAATACCTTTCAATCGATGACCAAATGTCTGCCAGATAACTATAGCAACATTTCGCAAAACCTTGCAAGATCTGTCGCTATGCTTAATATGAAATACGGCACACAAGGGCATACACAAGTGACTCCAAACTCCAACCAAATGATGACTGAAAATCACCTGTCAAAGTGGGAGTAAACTCAACCACTAAACTGTCAAAGAGCAACCTACGGATACGTAGAAGCTATGGCGAGAACCTGGATAAAATCCAACAGAGTTTCTTCTATAAATTGAGCCAAATCTCAAATAATCTCAGCCATAAACAAATACACAAATCCATATATGGCATACATAAACCACCAAGACCATGGCAACATAGCTCACTCTCGCATGAGTGGCTCTCTGGACAAATGCATATCCAAAAACCTGTGTACACCTATGAATTTGTTGGTTGCTGCAGAAAATACTCCATGTGTGTGAGATATACCAAAAACAATGTTTTTGGGACCCGAAAGTGCACAAATAAACCTGCTGCTGTACCTACTGTAATTCAAAGCAGAATTTCAGCAAATAGACATCACCATTGCGTCCGGAGCGTGCCAAAACCCTGACCTAGACTCCTGGATCATGTAGATCTGACTCTGTATGACGGAGCTACGCAAAAAACTGCGTTTTAGAGCCCGAAAATGACAAAAACGAGCTGCACACAGTCTTGAACCTGCTCCTGCTCCACTCTGCGTGATGCAATGTCCTCTCAATGCAAGCTCCAACACAAGAGCTCTGCCACAACAACATCCAAGCACTCGAATGTCAAGCTCTCCTCCGCCGAGCACTTCTCTAACGAGCTCCACTGAGCTCAAAAGCTCCTCTCACCAAGGAAGCCGCAACCGCCTCCTCGACCAAGCTTGACCACACTAAGCTCCTAAGCTCCAAAGACAATGCTCCTCAAGCTAAAATCGCTCTCCGTGAAACTCCGCGATCGAACTCCACCGTCGAGAATGAGCGAGATATCGCCTCGAAGCTCTCAAAGTCGTCGTGCTCTCCGCGGTCACCATAGCTCTGATACCAATTAAAGGGGATCGGGGAGCACCACAAACGGAGAGTGTGAGAGAGAAGGAGACACACGACACACAGATATGGGTGGGGAGACTCAAAGAGTGAGCAGCCCCCTATACACTTATGCTATGTATAAGGTATACAAGTCAGTGGGCGCCCAGACTCTGGGCGGTCGAGCAAGGCACAAACGCCTATACCCCAACAGTCCGACCATCCATTACTTGTGCACACCTTATTCTTTATTAGATAGAAGAATAAGAGGCTTTCTCACACACACATAGTGTTGAGTTGCTCCATCCACATCCGTGTTCTCTCTCTCTCTCTCTCTCTCTCTCTCTCTCTCTCTCTCTCTCTCTCTCTCTCTCTCTCTCTCTCTCTCTCTCTCTCTCTCTCTGTGCACACGCATCGCATTCACGCACTCACAATTGGTATCTCTCTCTCTCTCTCTCTCTCTCTCTCTCTCTCTCTCTCTCTCTCTCTCTCTCTCTCTCTCTCTCTCTCTCTCTCTCTCTCTCTCTCTGTGCACACGCATCGCATTCACGCACTCACAATTGGTATCAGAGCGCATGGTGATCACGGAGAGCATGGCGGTGTAGAGAGCTTTGAGGCGGTAGCTTGCTCGCTCTCGACAGTGGAGAGATAAAAAAAGCTTGGAAGTTTCGTGAGAATGCAATGGGAGCTTGTGAGCTCAGTTGAGAGTGATATATGCTCTTGTGGGAGCTCAGAAAGGAGTACGGAAGATACTCTGAAAGTGAAGGTGCTGCCCTAAAATTATGTGCACAACAACACTGTTTTCATATTTGTTTGTCCTTGTAGAAGACAGACCTGGGAATTTTGTTGTAGTTGCTTCTCCGATTCGACATGGTTTACAACTTTGTAGAAGAAACTTTTTGCAAATTCCTCATCGTTTTGTTGATATTCAGCTCAGACTGATTGTATATAAAAATTTCATGTTTTCTATTTTCGCATAGCGTGCAAGTTTGATGCACTTTTGGAAGCATGGAAGGTGCTTAAATTTGGGTGCATGAATTCTGAGCTGGAGATGTAATTGCAACTTATGCAAAGCTTGTGGTTTGAGGGTTTTTGGTAGATTTGAGCAAAGAATCACGGAGGCGTTTACACACCATCAAAAGGTTCTCTTGAGAGACACAGTTTTTTTTGGAGCACAGAGGTGGAGCTTGTTTCATAGATTTTCATTGAATATTTTGGCATTGATTTTGTGCTTTGGTTTATGATCTTTATGAATGGATTTGCATATGGTTAAGGCGTATGGTTGATGCCCATTATACATACATTTTGGCAAACACTTTTGAGTGCTGGTGAGCTCTCTTCAGAGCATTGTTTTTCGCATTGATCAAGTTTTTGGATTGCGACTCTTTTGCTGCTTGTTTATGCATGGGCACTCCGTGGATGTATGTTGAGTGCAGATTGCCATTGTATGTGAAATTGTGGAGCCATTTTGGAATTTCTACTCATTGGCATTGAATAGTGTTATGGTTTACGATTTAGAGTCCTCTTTCAAAAACTATAGTGGTCAAGGTTTACTCCCACTTTGCCATACTTTTGGTTGACATATTTTTGTCAATTTGTAGTGGTCGAGAGCTTCTCTCACTTTGGGATCTTGAATGCGATTTTATGGTTGAGATTTATTCCAGTTATAGAGCAAAATCTGTCGATTTTTCACCAAGTTTATGCGTTTTGTGACAAGTGCTAGAAAGTTAATTACGCCAATTTTTGGCTTGTGCCTATGCGGATGGTCATTTCACTTGCGCTCTCATTGCGTATGGTCACTAGTTGTGCATGATCGGTTCTTGGTATTGGCAGAGGGTTGTCGTTAAATATCTAATATCTAACCAACCCAAATGATTTTCTCATATTAAACTGATCACTTAATGTGGGATAATAAACGGGAACAAGGGTTAGAATATAGACATGTGCTTACGGATCTATCTCAACACAGGGCCAATGGTAAAGGGCCCAAATGAGAGATGGTTTGTCAAAGAGCAAGGTTAACTAATGGAGCTTAAAAGACCTTAGGGTTAGCTTCATTAAAGACCTCCAATGGTTAGTGTTAAAAGTCCTTTGACCTTAAGCAAGCTAGGGCTGAGCTTGAGGTGGGAACCCGACCTAAACTTGTCTTTGACCTTAAGCAAGCTAGGGCTGTGCTTGAGATGGGAACCCGACCTAAACTTTCCTTTGACCTTGAGCTTGAGGTGGGAACTCCACCTAAGGTGTTTGTCATGCTTGATGACTAAGGTACTTGAGGTACTTGTCATAATTAATGAGGAAGTTGCTTGAGAAGCTTCCTATGCATGCGGGGTAAGATGTTTGAGTCAAAAAGAGACCCTACACACTTAATGAGGAAGTTTCTTGAGAAGCTTCCTATGCATGGGGGTAAGATGCTTGAGTCAAAAAGAGACCCTACACACTTAATGAGGAAGTTGCTTGAGAAGCTTCTTTGCATTGGGGGTAAGATGCTTGAGTCAAAAAGAGACCCTACACACTTAGTGAGGAAGTTGCTTGAGAAGCTTCCTATGCATAAAAGTCCCAAAGTTAGAGGAATCTTTGACCTAACCTTCCACTCACCCAAGGGGCACCCCTTTTCTAAAAGGGCACATGGGACACATGTCAGACTCTCACTAAGCTGAACCACATGGGGTGCTTGAATGCTATTGGTTGGGCTGAAGAGGGGCCAATGAGCTTCTACTTCCATCCAACAAATATCTGGATATTTTCAAGTTCTCTCTCTCTCTCTCTCTCTCTCTCTCTCTCTCTCTCTCTCTCTCTCTCTCTAAGGGGTAAGGAGGACACTTGTCAAAAGACTATCCACGTACTTGAGTGCATGTTGCGTATGATTGGCTAGGGGGAGAGGAATCCAATGAGATTGAAGCATGTGGAAAATCTACCACTCACCCAAAGCAAGGAGGGGGGGTGCTAGGGGGATATACTCCACACACACACTCATTTGCAAGGCATTCTCACTTGGTGAAAGTTGAGGAATACCACCTCCTTCTCCAAGCTCGTGATAAGTGAGAGCCTACATCAACACTCTTGGCTATGGAATGCAAATCCAACCAAGAGTCATGCTTCAATGCTTAAGCTTGCCATCTTCTCCATCTCCATTACTATGCTATTATGTATGCTAGCAAGAAGAGTAATGATAAGTGAGGAACTATTTCTTTCTCCTATGGAATGTTCTTCTTCCTCTTTCCTATCCTCATTCCCCGCTAGCTTTCTCCACCTTTGAAGGTGTTTGAGGCCTTGGGACTGAGGCTTGGGATAGTTAATGCTTTCTACAAGTTTATGTTATGCTTGTGATGCATGAAGCTTTCCATCTTCATTGCATCACCTAGGTCACAAGGAACACAAAGATTGTATTGTACCAAGTCTCTCTTGATGGGAGAAATTATAATACAAATGCCTATTGGAGGGTGGGCCGGCTCCATATGAATCTGGTCCTGAACTATTGTCATGTTCTCTAAACTCTCTCTCTTGCAAAAGTATTGTTCATGCCAAGTTAACTAAGTACCATGTTTATGTTGCTACCATCAATTAAGTTCACCCGCTATGCTCACAAAGTAATCTCTCAAAAGTGCTTCACCTAATTTCCTAATTTCGCTACTCTCAAAGTTCATAGGCAATTCCCAATACATTGGTATTAGAGCATTTGGTTTCTCTTTTCTTGCTTAAGAAGAGAGGTCATTGAGTAGCCTATTAATGGTTGATTTTGTTAATTATATTAGGGTAAGTGGGACTGGGATCTATTATCGATTTTGTTGAGCCCACTATGTGGGATATGGTGCACACCTCGGGAGCTTTGGTCTTAATAATGGAGTCTTCCATAAGAAGTCCAAAAGGAGCTATCCCTTGGCAACTTCACTATGTTAGACTCACTCCACTACTCTCTACAATTAACCAATTCGAGCCGTGGGTGTAGATACTTAAGTGCCTATTTTCAAAGGCTGAGAGGAGTAGCAACTAAGGTTTTGAATTGCCAAAGCTTACACTAAGTAAACACATAAGTTTAATTAACATGGCTGACAATAACCAAGAGAGTAAAATGAACATTGATAACTTTGATTTTGCGCATGAAGGTGCTAATGATGATGCCCCCATGTTTGTTAATTATCTTGTTACTAGGTTGCAACAAGCTATGGGCAACCCCGCTTTGCAAGCCGAAGTTACTCAACAACTTCGTGCTTATGGATTTGCTTTCCTCTCCAAGAGAGCTTAGGAGGCCTCTTGATGAGACCCACAAAATAAGACTCTCTCCCATACGAGAGGAGGAATCCAAAGATCAAGAAAGTAATGAATCCCTAAATCCATCCAAAGATGTGGCTCCACGAAGAAGGCGGACTAAACGATCGCCAACTCCTCCTAAGAGGAAACTGTTAACCTGTAGTCCTTCTCCTCGTCACTTCAAAAAGGAAGAGAGGAAACAAAGGAAGAAAAGGGCAAGAAAGAGGTCATCCTCTTCTCCTTCTTCTTCACCTTCCTCCTCTACCAATGAAAGTTATGGCTATTCTCCTAGAGAATACAAGAGGGGAGGACATCACAAATCTTACCCTACATGGCGAAGGTCCCAAAAGCTCAAGAAGGTCAAAGAGGGAGAAAAGAGTATCTCTTTCCTTACCTATGATGGCTCCTTTGGTGCTACCGACAATGTATTGGCCTTGATCCAACAATTTGATGCGGCCTTTCGAGACGAGGGCTTCAGAGTCCTCCAAGCTATGCCATGTAGCTGTGCACTTCCAAAAATCGGCTTGTTAATGGTGGGCTAGCCTTCGTGGCAATGATGAAGCCCCAAAGATATGGAAAACTCTACAAGTTTCCATCATGAAGCAATTCCTTGCAAGTGATGCAAAGGACAAAGTGCTTACCAAATGGCGGTGTTAGAAGCTTCTCTCTCATAAGTCTATCCACAAATACGTGGACAAGTTTTGGGATTTACATCGCAAGATTACTATCTTTCAAAAGATAGACTTTGCCGAGCAAAAACAACAATTTTGTGCGGGATTACCCAAAGAGATGGCCGAGTATGTCAACTCTCAACGGCCTAGTTCTATCATCGAAGTAATCCACCAACCATGGTTGCTTTGCGCATCAATTTCCAACAAGGGGCTAGACGGAATGTCAAGCCCATGGAAAATAAAGACAAAAGTGATGCCAAGAGGAAAACCAATGCCCAAAATTATTACCAAGGCTATTCCAACAACAACAACAATCGGTCCAAGGAGAAGGGAGTTTACAAAGGTAAATATAAAATCTCTTCTAAAGAGCTAGAATCTTTTCTTAAGGACCAAAAAAAAATTTAAGCATGGGGAGCAAGGCCATGGTTATCGTCCTTGCCCCAAGAGAATTGCCCGCAATGAGACTCCTAGAGCCTCTATGTTTGAAGCTCCAAAAGAGGATGCTCATTGCCAAGGATTTCTCCTTTCCTATGCTTGGGGAAAGATGGAATTTTGTTTGACCCTGGTTCAACTCATAACTTCATATCCGCGGAGTTGACCACTAAGCTAGGCATACAAGCCCACAAGATGGGAGATGCATTGAAAGCCAATGGAGCTATCAAGGAACAAGACGTCTCAGTTACTTTCTTAATTGGAAAATTAAGGCTTCATGTCCAAAGCTATGTGGACAAGTAAATTTCTTCATCTCCCCTCTCAAACATGAGAAAGTTATTGTTGGGGCACCATGGTTTAACCGCGTGGCTTCCAACATGAATTTCCTTGAAAGGAGAATCTACTTCACCTACAGGGAAAAGAGCATGTACATAGATGCTAATGAATCGGGGAATGCCATATCCTTGCAATAAAGGGAATCAAGAGGAATTATAGTTGTCTAATTTCCTAAATGAATCCCAAGATGTTTTCATTGATGACATCCCTAGTGAGCTACCTCTAAAATGAGGGATGGTGACCATGCAATTGAGCTTGGAAAAAGGGATGGTGAGGTCTAACTCCTCTCCATTTTGTTCACCATTGCTTTTAATGCAAAAGAAAGACGACACATACCCCATGTGTGTTGACTATAGTGCACTAAATAAGATTACTATCAAAACTAGATTTCCCGTCCCGTGGGTAGAAGATCTATTTGATGAGTTACAAGTTTTGGCTTGATAAGTGCTCCAGCCACATTCAAACTCATGATGGACAAAAATCTTCAGGCCACTCAAATTCTCTTGAGGAGTACAAGCGATACCTCCAGGTAATTTTTCAAGTTGTGAGAGAGAATAAGCTTTTCATTAATCAAAAGAAAAGTGAATTTTTCCTACAAGAGATTCAATAGTTAGGTCACATTATCTCTAAGGATGGCACCCGTATGGATCCAACAAAGTTAGAGATAATAAGAGGATGGCTTAATCCAACGAATCTACAGGAGGTACGAAGCTTCATAGGTATGTGTGCATACTATATATGCTTCATAAAAAACATTCGCTAATAGCAAGCCCGTTACATGACTTAACAAAAAAGAACGTTAAGTATTCATGGACTACAAAAGTGCAAGAAGCTTTTGAAGAAGCTTAAGGAGAATCTTATCTCTCACTGTGTGCTCACACTACTAGATCTCTCAAAGCCATTTGAGGTCCAATGTGATGCTTGTGGTAATTGCCTTGGAGCTATTTTGCTTCAAGAAGGGCATGCCATAGCATATGAGAGTCAAAGACTCAACTTCGATATGTGAGTATTGGGCAAATACGAAAAAGAGCTACTAGCTATTCTATATACCCTAAACACATAGAAACACTATCTCTTGGGGACTCCATTCATCCCACGAATGGATCACAAAGCCTCGATAACTTCATGACGTAAACCAAGCTCTCCGACAAACAAATGAGGTGGGAAAATTTTCTTTTTCAATTTAAATTTCATATTGCTCACATTGTTGCCAAGCACAATCAAGTGGTCGATGCACTTTCACAACGACCAAGGGTAAATGTGGTGTCCATAGCAACTCACGATGATCTATCTTTTATGATAGATGGGTATGCTACTGACCAAGACTTTAAGTATGTAATTACAGCCTTTGCATTAGGGAAAAAAAAGATCCATTCACATTGAAGAATGGTCATCTTCCAAATGGCAATAGGCTATGTGTTACTCACCCATACAATTACGAATTCATGTATGAATCCTACTCTTCAAGGAGTAAAAATGTATTTCTGTTGGTCTACCATGAAAAGTAAACATACAAGAGTATGTTTCAAAATGCGTGGTATACCAAAAGTAAAAATTTAATCGAGCGAAGCAACTTGGATTGTTTTAGTCGATAGGCCTAACAAGAAAACACACTCTATGCCTGTCAAAAAGACTATTAAGGAACATCAAATGACAACCCTCTTCAGATCTCAAATTTTCAAACACCATGGATTACCAACATCCATCGTGTCAGATAGAGATCCTAGAATGACGAGTAATTTTTGGAAAGGTTTCTTCAAAAATTTAGGTACAAAATTGAATTTCTCTTCGGCCTATCACCCACAAACGGATGGCCAAAGTGAGATAGCCAATCTTACGATTCTTGATCTACTAAAGACCTATGTTACAGAAGTAGATCAACACTCACAATGGGAAAAATACTTACCTCTTATAGAGTATGCGTATAATAATACTATCTATAGTGAAGGAGTACGAGCGGAAGTGCGACGCAAGAGAGAGTGCGAGAAGAAGAGCACGACGATATGGTGAACTCGCTCTACTATAATGTGTAGGGCATAGTGAGTTCTTATTAGGTTTTAACAAAAGAATATGTGTACATACCTGGCGGCCCACCCACTTACTTGGGCGACCACATTGGGCTTTATACCCCAACAACCTCCCACTTAAAGTCCAATGTGGCACTTTAAGTGTGAGAGAAGCTACTATACAAGCTAATATACAAGAGATGTAGAGAAGTGATGTTCTACCCTACACCTAACTGCTTGCGAAAATGCGCAAAGCTCTCTGAGGGAAGTCCTTTTGTAAGTAGATCAGCAGGATTTTCTGTGGTGTGAACTTTGACAAGCTGAATTTGCTTATCCTCGATCATTTCCTTGATGAAATGATATTTCACATCCACATGCTTTGTCTTTGAGTGATAAACTGGATTGCGAGCTAATTGTATAGCACTCTGACTATCACAATATAACACGGGCATCTCTTCTTTGATTCCCAA
The DNA here is from genome assembly GCF_014529385.1 of Adiantum capillus-veneris. Taxonomy (NCBI): domain Eukaryota; kingdom Viridiplantae; phylum Streptophyta; class Polypodiopsida; order Polypodiales; family Pteridaceae; genus Adiantum; species Adiantum capillus-veneris. The sequence continues at coordinate 33,011,876 of NC_140934.1, read as the reverse complement.
ATCTGTTACTAGTCGATTAAGCCAAATTGATTCTTTGCATGCCTCTGATGCTGCAACATATTCAGCCTCTGTAGTAGACTGGGTAACACAATCTTGTAATCTAGAACTCCATGATACTGCTCCACCAGCCAATGTAAAGACATACCCTGACGTAGACCTTTGATTGTCTAAGTCACCTGCATAATCTGAGTCTGTAAAACCCTTTACACTTAGCTCCTGACTCCCATAGCATATACGCATACTCTTTGTAGCTTTCAGGTATCTCAATATTCCTTTCAATGCCTCCCAATGTTTCTTGCCTGGGTTTGACATGTATCGACTTACTACTCCCACTGCAAATGCAATGTCTAGGCGAGTAGCAATCATTGCATACATCCAAATACCCACTGTAGACGCATATGGAATCTTATCCATTTCAGCCTGTTCTTCCTCAGACACATAAAAATCTTGTTTGCTAAGTTTCACATATGGTGGCAATGGAACACTCAATGCCTTTCCCTTCTCCATATTGAAACATTGCAAAACCTTGTCAATATACTCTGTTTGAGATAACCAAATCAACTTCTTTGATCTGTCTCTCTCAATGCGCATACCAAGTATATGACTTGCCTCATCCATGTCTTTCATGTCAAACGATTTTGCCCTCTTTGACTTCAAAGCTGAAATTTCTTCCAAGTGCTTGCCAGCAATCAACATGTCATCCACATACAAAATAAGGATCAGCCAACTGCCATCCTTAGCCTTCTTTGTATATAGACAGTGATCGAACTCACTACATTTGTAGCCTTGAGAAAGCATAAACTTGTGGAACTTATGGTACCATGCCCTCGGTGATTGTTTTAAGCCACAAAGACTCTTTAACAACTGGCATACCAAATCTTCCTTGCCTTTCTCAACAAACCCTTCTGGCTACTGCATGTAAATTTCCACATCTAAATCACCATGCAAGAACGTTGTCTTGACATCCATTTGGTGCAACACCAAATCTAATATGGCAACCAATGCAAGAAAGCATCTCAATGTAGTCATCTTGACCACCGGAGAGAAGACTTCATCAAAGTCAATGCCTTGTTCTTGCTTAAAGCCCTTGGCAACAAGCCTTGCTTTGTACTTTGGCTGACTATCATGAGCGGTGATCTTATACCTGTAAACCCATTTACATGGTAGAGCCTTTTTGCCCTTTGGTAATTTAACTAGCTTCCATGTCTTGTTTTTATGCATAGCTGTCATCTTTGACTACATGGCCAATTGCCAATTCCCAGAGTCCTTCATTTTCACTGCTTCCTTGTAACATGAAGGCTCATTGCAATCAGTCAACATGACATAGTTCATAGATGGAACAAACCGATCAGGAGGTCGTGAGATACATCCCGATTTACGCAAAATAGGTGGTTGAGGCTCAGCCACAACCTGTGGTTCCACTCTATCCTGTCCTTGCTCCTCTTGAGCCCTGACATTTTTTCTTGCACGTGCAGGTCCATCTTCTTGGAAGACAACTATTCTAATCTCCTCAACCCTCTCTGGTTTAGAATGATATTTGGCTTCATTAAAGTGAACATCATTGCTGCGGATAACCTTTCTGGATTCGGGATCCCAAAGTCTGTACCCCATCTCACCAGAATTACCATAGCCTAGAAAGATGCACTTTCTACTCTTTGGCTCAAGTTTGTTCCTAAATTCCTTTGGAACGTGAGTATATGCCTCACAGCCAAAGACTCTGAGATGCTTGCATGAGGGCACCTTGCCTGAACATACCATCTCTGCCACTGAATCCTTCTGCAAAACCTTGTTAGGAGATCTATTTATAAGATGAACAGCTGTTGATACAGCTTCAGCCCAAAACCCATTTGGCAGCTGTGCATTAGACAACATACTTCTGACCGTCTCTTGTATGGTCCTATTCATCCTCTCAGCAACACCATTTTGAGGAGGATTGTAAGGAGCAGTAAGTTCACATTTTATACCTTTTGACTCACAAAAGTCCTGAAAGGCCTTTGAAACATACTCTCCACCATTGTCAGTGCGTAAGCATTTAAGCTTCTTGCCACTCTGATTCTCCACAAGTGTCACAAACGTTTTGAAAACACTAAACGCTTCATCCTTGTGCTTGAGAAAGTAAACCCATACTTTCCTCGAGTAATCATCTATAAATGTCATAAAGTAAGAAGCTCCCCCTAGAGATAGGTTAGGCATAGGTCCACACAAATCACTATGAACAAGTGCCAACTGTGTATCTCTTCTACTACTTCTATGCTTATGTGGCTACTGTGTTTGCTTACCATACACACAATGTTCACAGAATTCAAAATCATTAAATGAAAAGCCAGGCAAATAACCAGAACGAGACAAGATTTCCATTCCCTTCTTGGACATATGTCCTAACCGGCTATGCCACAAAGAAATGTTTGGCTGCTTGGTTACATTGATTACATTTTTAGAGACATTTGATACATAAATCATGTAAAGTCCTCTTGACTTTACTCCATGTGCTACTGTCATAGAACCCTTGGATATCTTATGTCCAAAAGTGGTGACGTAGCCAGCATCATCAAGTAAACCTGTGCTGATCAAGCTCTTTGTAATTGCGGGAACATGTCTCACATTCTTCAACGTGAAAGAAGAGCCATTCGAAACTTCAATTGAACATCTCCAACACCTAAGATGTCACATGTCTGCCCATTGCCTAGCCGAACATGATCTTTAGTGGTCACATAAGAGGTAAACCACTCCTTGTTTGGAGACACATGAAGTGATGCCCCTGAGTCTATAATCCAGTCACTCGGTGCATTTCCATCAGATGCTGTAAGAAGAGCTGAGTCCATTGTATTCTTCAAGAAGTAGATGTCTCCTGACACTAGACTGTCATCCTCTGCAACAGTGTTTGTCACACTTATTTCTTGAATCTATACTGAGGACTTGTTCTTCTCACCATGGTCTTCAGTACTCTCTTTGCCTTTTTCTGCTTTCCATTCTCTGCAGTCTCTTTTCATGTGACCCTTCTTGCCACAATGGTAGCATTCTATGTCACCCTTGCCTTTAGCACTGCGGGACTTGCTACGGGACTGACTCCTCTTTCCACCTTTGTACTTTTCTTTGGTCCTTCCCCTAACAACTAAGGCTGTTCCTTTGTCTTTGTCCATTGTCTTTCTGTTGGTTTCTTCAGTAAGCAATCTGCCTTCTACACCTGCTTTGGTCAAACCATCTGGAGGTGCAGAATTACTCAAAGCTGTGCGAAAAGTGTGCCAACTTTCCAGCAATGTGATCAACAGGAACATAGCTCTAACAGGTTCATCAAACTTGACACCTTGAGCTGACAACTAACTGTAGATGGTGTTGAATTCATTCAGATGATTGGACATAGGTGTCCCTTCTTTCATCTTCAAGTCAACAAGCTTCTTAAGCCAGTATACTTGTGAAGCTGCACTCTGCTTCTCATAAAGATCACTCAACTTTGTCCATGCTTCATAAGCCGACATCTCGTCTGCTACATTGAAGTAAACGCTTTATGCCAAAGTCAGCATAATGGTAGAAAGTGCCAATTCATCCATTTTGCTCCATTAATCTTCGTCCATATCTTCTGGTTTTATCCCCTTGAGCTTTATAGGTTTTATTTGCTTCTTTTGTACCAACACGTGCCAAATCTGCTTCTTCCACAATGGGAAATTGGTTCCATTCAGCTTCTTGATATTGTAAAGAGCAGTGTCCTGTGATCCAGCCATAGCTACGCTTCATAGTAGTTTACTTTCCTGGGGAAAAATTCGGCAGAGTTTCCCCTGTAAACTGACCTCTGAACCAATATCAACCTGTCAAATGAACCAAGAAAGCTTCAAATTCTGCACAAATTTCGGCAGAGTCTCCTTTGTAAAATGGCTTTGGTGTACTAAAAAAACAGACCAAAAACAACTCAAAAAACCACTGTCTCTCTAACACTGTAAGCTGTGGGTAAACCTGTCCTGCACATGTACTGTCTCTCACTGTCCTGTCACTGTCCTGTAAGCATAGATTGCGACAATGCCTCAACGGCAGTAAAGCAAAGATGCAATCCCAACTGTCTAACTCACAGTCAATACATCCTAGCTGCCTATCTAATGGTGCTCGAGGGATCGCTCCAAGACCTGTATCACCGAAAGGATCTCAACATTCGAGAATCCCCCAGCTCAATAAAACCTCACTCAACCCTCAACAAAGGCTGCAGTAAATCTGACAGTACATAGACTTCCCACAAAGTCATACATCCACAAATTTCCCACTGTGTGCTGTAACCGCTGCCGGCGGTTGTTTGCTGCGTGACTCACAGCCAACAAACCCTCAACAGACATACATCATCTCTGACAATACATCCCATGTGGAAGTACCTGCAATGTCAGGATGAAATATGGAATATCAAGCAACAAACACAAGCTACCTGATGAACTAGTGGATGTCGCCTACAGTCTGTGTGTAGGTGCGCCCATGTCCTATGTGACACGCCTCCTAGAACTGTGAGCCATCCTTCGTTGTGTAGACAACCACAAATCAGCACTCAAGAAGTGCAGATATCCTCAGCACTTGTAGTCGTAGGCCAAAACCCCAAATTTGCAGAGTCGGATATGTACTCGCCAAGACCACGTAGTCGAAAATGGCCTGCACAGAACTTTGTCAAAGTCGAATGGTGGCCGAGATGACCTCAGAATGAAATTTTGAGAACATCAAGCCCTTCGAGCTCACCCACTGGATTTAGGGCCGTGTCTTCGCCTGTCGAATCTCACTCCAATCTGAGCAGGTGACTCTAGCTTCCTGCAATGCCACCCCGAGCATCGATCTGAGCTCTGATACCAGTTGAAGGAGTACGAGCGGAAGTGCAATGCGAGAGAGAGTGCGAGAAGAAGAGCATGACGATATGGTGAACTCGCTCTACTGTAATGTGTAGAGCATAGTGAGTTCTTATTATGTTTTAACAAAAGAATATGTGTACATACTTGGCGGCCCGCCCACTTACCTGGGCGACCACATTGGGCTTTATACCCCAACATATAGTTCTACAAAAAAAGCACCTTTTGAAATCATAGACGAAAGACCAAAAAGTCCCTTGCTACTTAAAGTACATGGGAAGATCTTCGCTGCTAATAAGTACAGTTGTGACCTGCAAGCATCTTTTCAAAAGATTAAGGAGGCTATATCCATCTCCCAACTAAGGCCAAAAGCTATTGCTGACAAGCACAGAAGGGCCTTAATGTTCAAAGAAATTGATTGGGTCTTACTTAAGTTTTCTAAGGCTCAATTGAGGCAAACGACGGGCAAAAATCATACGGGCCATCAAAAGTATTATGCTAAACTAGCAAAAGCATACTATGGTCCTTTTCAATTTTTGAAGCTAATCAATGAGGTGGCCTATCAACTCATGTTGCCTAACCATTGGCTCATACACAATGCTTTTCATGTGAGCCTACTCAAGCCCTACAAAGGAGAGCCTCCAAATGAACCAATTATTGAAGACCATTCCGAAATCGAAGATCAAGAAGAGTTACTACAACCCGAAGCTATCCTTTGGCATGAAGACAAGGTACTACGACATGGTAAGATTATCCAACGGTATCTTATTAAGTTCAAAAATTATCCTTTTGAAGATGCTATATGGATGCAAGGAATCCAGCTTAAGGATAATATGAACCTTGTCAACGCTTACAATGCTACATTAGAGTAAGCAAAAATGTACATGTTTCTTTTAATGATCAATGTTTTGTCTTATAAGACTAGTTCTCTCTTTATTGTGCACAAATTTAAGTAGTATGCATATTAAGAATCATGTTTGGGATGAGGACCTCTCTCAAACACTATGTAGAATTTGTCACTCTACGAGGAAGATGAAATGGACTAAAGAGCAGACATGCTTGCGGCAGCTATACCTCCCAAGCACCGAATGGATTAGTCATTTATCTTGGAATGATGTCATAGGGTAAAAAGGGATCCTCTACCCTCTAAGACAAATTGACTAATGACTATGACTTTATCTCTTTTACCTCATAGTCGAGGACGACTATGATTTCAAGAGAGAGGTAATGTCATTAAATATCTAATATCTAACCAACCCAAATGATTTTCTCATATTAAACTGATCATTTAATGTGGGATAATAAATGGGAACAAGGGTTAGAATATAGACATGTGCTTACGGATCTATCTCAACACAGGGCCAATGGTAAAGGGACCAAATGAGAGATGGTCTGTCAAAGAGCAAGGTTAACTAATGGAGCTTAAAAGACCTTAGGGTTAGCTTCATTAAAGACCTCCAATGGTTAGTGTTAAAAGTCCTTTGACCTTAAGCAAGCTAGGGTTGAGCTTGAGGTGGGAATCCGACCTAAACATGTCTTTGACCTTAAGCAAGCTAGGGTTGTGCTTGAGATGGGAACCCGACCTAAACTTGCCTTTGACCTTGAGCTTGAGGTGGGAACTCCACCTAAGGTGCTTGTCATGCTTGATGACTAAGGTACTTGAGGTACTTGTCATAATTAATGAGGAAGTTGCTTGAGAAGCTTCCTATGCATGGGGGGTAAGATGCTCGAGTCAAAAAGAGACCCTACATACTTAATGAGGAAGTTGCTTGAGAAGCTTCCTATGAATGGGGGGTAAGATGCTTGAGTCAAAAAGAGACCCTACACATTTAATGAGGAAGTTGCTTGAGAAGCTTTCTATGCATGGGGGGTAAGATGCTTGAGTCAAAAAGAGACCTACACACTTAATGAGGAAGTTGCTTGAGAAGCTTCCTATGCATGGGGGGTAAGATGCTTGAGTCAAAAAGAGACCATACACACTTAATGAGGAAGTTGCTTGAGAAGCTTCCTATGCATGGGGGGTAAGATGATTGAGTCAAAAAGAGACCCTACACACTTAATGAGGAAGTTACTTGAGAAGCTTCCTATGCATAAAAGTCCCAAAGTTAGGGGAATCTTTGACCTAACCTTCCACTCACCCAAGGGGCACCCCTTTTCTAAAAGGGCACATGGGACACATGTCAGACTCTCACTAAGCTGAACCACATGGGATGCTTGAATGCTATTCGTTGGGCTAAAGAGGGGCCAATGAGCTTCTACTTCCACCCAACAAATATCTAGATATTTTCAAGCTCTCTCTCTCTCTCTAAGGGGTAAGGAGGACACTTGTCAAAAGACTACCCATGTACTTGAGTGCATGCTGCGTGTGATTGGCTAGGGGTAGAGGGGTCCAATGAGATTGAAGCATGTAGAAAAGCTACCACTCACCCAAAGCAAGGAGGGGGGGTGCTAGGGGGATATACTCCACACACACACTCATTTACAAGGCATTCTCACTTGGTGAAAGTTGAGGAACACCGCCTCCTTCTCCAAGCTTGTGATAAGTGAGAGCCTACATCAGCACTCAGAACTTTTCGTGGTTGGTCTTTTGTTTAGTTTTTTGGCTATGGAATGCAAATCCAACCAAGAGTCATGCTTCAATGCTTAAGCTTGCCATATTCTCCATCGCCATTACTATGCTATTATGTATGCTAGCAAGAAGAGTAATGATAAGTGAGGAACTATTTCTTTATCCTATGGAATGTTCTTCTTCCTCTTCCCTCTCCTCATTCCCCGTTAGCTTTCTCCACCTTTGAAGGTGTTTGAGGTCTTGGGACTGAGGCTTGGGATAGTTAATGCTTTCTACAAGTTTATGTTATGCTTGTGATGCATGAAGCTTTCCATCTTCATTGCATCACCTAGGTCACAAGGAACACAAAGATTGTATTGTACCAAGTCTCTCTTGATGGGAGAAACTATAATACAAATGCCTATTGGAGGGGGGACCGGCTCCATATGAATCAGGTCTCAACTATTGTTATGTTCTCTAAACTCTCTCTCTTGCAAAAGTATTGTTCATTCCAAGTTAACTAAGTACCATGTTTATGTTGCTACCATAAACCCCGCTCTGCTCACAAAGTAATCTCTCAAAAGTGCTTCACCTAATTTCTTAATTCAGCTACTCTCAAAGTTCATAGGCAATTCCCATTACAGAGTTATGTGCTTTATGCAATGTTGGCCATAATTTTGGTGTCAGGGGGATGATCAACTAGTTTTCTTTTGCATTGTGTTGAACGGTTATGCTCTTGTGGACAGTGCATTTACACTTTGTGTGGGTACAATGCATTTACACTTTGTGTGGGCTTATCTATAGACTCATTTTGTGCTCAATTTTAGAATCTTGCAGTGACAGTTTGTCATTGGATACACAAGTTGGTGTATCAGGTAGATCTCAAAGGCGCAAATATGTGGTTTATTGGCAATGTGGTAGACCAGGGCACATGAGGAGGCGTTGTTTCAGGCGTGAAAACAACGGAGGATTCCATTGGATGTTGTTGTGAGTACGAGTGTGGTAGACACTCCTACTTCTATAGGTTCACCTAGGCATGTGTGGACTTTCTCTCACAATTGGTAGCTAGACAGTAGTGTTTTATGCCATGTTAATCCTTGCAAGGAGTGGTTTAGGATGGTTTTTGCTCTGAGATAGGATGGTGTTCATGGTGTGGGTGACATTCACTTGCATTTCACTAGTGGGAGTATGCTTGTGCTCCATGATTTTCATTATGTGCATGATGCTCATAGGAGTTTGATCTCCATCTCACAGCTTAGAGATCATGGATGTCATGTTCAATAGACTGATGAGTCTTACTTGATGGGGAGAGGTTTGCTTGTGATAGCATGAGGCTATCGTGGTGCTTGTTCTCTACGTTCTTGGTGTCAGAGACACCGTAGTGTTTGTGAGTCTATTTCCATGCACACGTTCGTAGCCTAGGTGATTACACTTTGCTAATGAGCAGCGTGATGCTTTGCTCGTTGTGCATGTAGGGTTTGAGGACAGACATGTAGAGCATGACAGCTCTTTGAGTGCATGATTAGACCAGTCAGAGTGGTGAGAGATTTTGATGCTTTGCTAGTCAAAGAGCAGAGAAGTGAGTCACATGTACGAGACGGTGCAGTCTCAGTGACTTTGTAGACATGTACTTTTGCAGATGAGCTCCAGAGTGTTGTGCGTGACATGTCTGTAGATGCAGAGTTAGAGCGGCCATGCTCAAGCGAGACACAATGGATTGATCCTCTCAGGATAGAGATGCCTCCTACCACAGAGAAGAACGATATGGAGTTCTTTGACATGCTCATGCTAGAGGCTGATATGGTGATGCCAAGACATGAGGATACAGTCCCTATGGATGATGAGGGAGTGAGGATTACCCTGGAGTTAGGATTGACGCTTCCGTATGCAACTAGTTCTAGTGTTGATGCGGTGAGGGTTGAGATACCTACTATGGATAGACTGGCAGAGGTCACTGCACATGGCGTTGATGGCATGGATATGCTGGTAGAGATTACGCGTTTGTTTGGGACTCTCATTACGACCTCTTATTGTCGAGACCCGACATAGCAATTGTAGTGGGATCATTTGCAGTTGGGGTTCTTAGTCGTGCGATGGACTCATACTAGCAAGATGCATCATGGAGCAGTGCAGTTCATTACAGGAAACCTGCAGGGTATGCATACTGATTCTAGCAGGGATATACGCTTTTGCACATTGCTAGAGCCTACACGACACCATGCATTGGCTTCAAGAGAGACAGTGGACATAGGTTGATACAAGTTTCCTCCCTTACCTACTGTACATTCTACTAGATCCTATAGTAGTGCCACTTTTTGGCACATTCGCCTTTAAGTGAGAGATTGTTGGGGTAAAGGCGGTGTGCCTCTTAACAGGCCAGAGATGTTCGATCGTCCATTACTTGTACACAACTTATTCTTTACTAGATAGAAGAATAAGGGGCTCTCTCACACACACATAGTGTGAGCTGCTCCACCCACATAATGTGTTCTCTCTCTCTCTCTCTCTCTCTCTCTCTCTCTCTCTCTCTCTCTCTCTCTCTCTCTCTCTCTCTCTCTCTCTCTCTCTCTTCCCTTCTCACTCTCCGCACCCGCACCACATTCAGGCAATCACATAGGAATGCATATGAGATGTATGCTCGTGTGGCTATGAGTTACATGTAGTCAAATTTGAAATTTGGCAATGGTTGAGTCTTTCTCTCACTCGCTTTACAAGTTCCAAGTACATTTGGCAATTGAGACTTGCAACAGTGTGCCGATTACAGAGCATAGTGTGGTTACACTACCACGAGAGATTTTATGTGTTGATCCACTTGAGCACTATGAGTGCTGGTGAGATCTTTTGAGAGTGTTTTCTCTCTATAGAGAGTTCCTTTCAGTCCAAGATTGGTGAACTTCTCTTCGGTATTGGTTTATGCACATTTCCCTTGTACATGTTGTAGAACCATAGCTCTTGTTTATCTCATTTTGACGGCCATTGTTTTGGTGATAGTGGTCGAGTTAAAACAACATAGTCTCAATTGTGTTGCAGGCATGTCAGTGAGAGACGAAACAATCTCTTTTGTAAAACTCCAGATTGTTGTGCATGACATATCTCTAGATTAGAGCTAGAGTGGCCATGCTCTAGCTAGACACAACATCTTGATCCTCTTAAGACAAAGACGCCTCCTACCACATAGATGACTAATATGGAGTTTTTTGACATGCTCATTCTAGAGGTTGATATGGTGATGTCAAGATACGTGGGTACAGTCCCTATGGATGATGAGGGAGTGATGACTACCTTGGATTCAAGATTGACGCATCCATATGCGACTAGTTTTGGTGGTGATGTAGGGAGCGTCGAGATACCTATTGTAGATAGATTGACAGAGGTCAGTACACATGGTGTGGATGCAATTTCCACTAATATGTTGGCAGAGATTATGCATTTTTCATCATTCTTTGAGACTCTCATGTACGACCTCTTTGTATCGAGACCAGATATAACAGCTTTGCAATTGGAAATTTTAGTTGTGCGATGACTGACACTAGCATGATGCATCATGAAGCAATGCAGGTGATTACAACATACATATAGGCTATGAATGTTGATTCCTGTACATATATACGCTTTTGCACACATCTAGAGCCTATATGGCAGCATGCATTGACTTCTAGAGAGCCAGTGGGCATAGGTTGAGACGAGATTCCCTCATGTACATACTACTAGGTCCAATAGTACTACCACTTATCAACATATTCACCTTTAAATGGTAGATAGTTATCCAGATATGCTCCTACACATGGTTCAATTAAGCTGGGTGATTCTCATCCCCTTGAGATATGTGGCACTGGAGATGTGAAGTTGTCTATGTGTAATGGTGTTGAGTTCATGCTACGAGGTGTTAGGCTATGAATGTTGATTCCAGTACATATATACGCTTTTGCACACATCTAGAGCCTATATGGCAGCATGCATTGACTTCTAGAGAGCCAGTGGGCATAGGTTGAGACGAGATTCCCTCATGTACATACTACTAGGTCCAATAGTACTACCACTTATCAACATATTCACCTTTAAATGGTAGATAGTTATCCAGATATGCTCCTACACATGGTTCAATTAAGCTGGGCGATTCTCATCCCCTTGAGATATGTGGCACTGGAGATGTGAAGTTGTCTATGTGTAATGGTGTTGAGTTCATGCTACGAGGTGTTAGACATGCAACAAAGCTGACTAAGCGCTTGGTTTCAAGAGGACAACTAGATGATCTTGGATACACTACAATGTTTGGCAATGGTTCCTGGATGATCAAAAAAGGTAACTTGGTCATGCTCAAAGTTCAAAAATATGGCTCATTATTTTCCTTGTATATCTCCTCTATGAAAGAGAATTATATCCATGTAGCCAAGTTTCCTTCTAAGTTGTGGCATAGCCGGCTTGGTCATATGATCCAAAGGAAATGATGTAGCTACAATGTTTTGGCTATATCCTTGTGTTAAATTACTGTGATTTGTGTGAGCATTGTATACATGGACAAAAACTAAGATTACCACTTTGCCATTGGATAGAAAGTTAGGGAATCCTCTAGATTTGGTTCATAGTTATCTATGTGGGCCTATGCCGCATAAGTCTCTAGAAGGGGCATTATATTTCTTGGAATTCATAGATGACTCTACTCAAAAGGTGTGGGTCTACCTCTTGAAGAGGAAAGACAAAACTTTTAGTATCTTCCAAAAGTTCCCAGCTATGGTCGAGAACCAGTTAGGAAAGAAGTTGAAGGCATTATGCACTAACAATGAGAAATTGTCATAAAATCTAATATCTAACCAACCCAAATGATTTTCTCATATTAAATTGATCACTTAATGTGGGAGAATAAACGGGAACAAGTGTTAAGATATAGATATGTGCTTATAGATCTATCTCAACACGGGGCCAATAGTAAAGGGGCCCAAACGGGAGATGGTCTATCAAGAGCAAGGCTAACCAATGGAGCATAAGACCTTAGGGTTAGCTTCATTGAAGACCTCCAATAATGTGTGTAAAAGTCCTTTGACCTTAGGTAAGCTAGGGCTGAGCTTGAGGTGGGAACCCGGCCCAAGCTCAAGGTGCTTGTCGTGCTTGAGGTGCTTGTCCTGCTTGAGGTGCTTGTCATGCTTGAGGTGCTTGATTAAGATGCTTGAGGTGCTTGACTGGCTCCATGCTTGAGGTGCTTGACTTGGTGCATGATTAAGGTGCTTGAGGTGCCTTGAGAAGCTTGCCTGAGATGCTTGTGGGAACACCCCCTACTTCAAGTGCTTTGTCATGCTTGATGACTAAGGTGCTTGAGCTCCTAAAGTCAAAAGCATCCCTACAAGAGGGGGGGCGAGCCCTTTTCCTAGGGATTAGAGAGAGAGAACACACACTCACTCACAAGGGAAGCCCCAGCTTGAAGAGGCAGCAAGGACACATGTCAGGTCCCTACACATGTTACCTTCATGTGTTGCTTGAAGCCTATTGGCTAGGCTTCAAAGGGGTCCAATGATAAATTACTTGAATTATCTGATTGATTTTGCATTTATCAAGTCCTCTCTCTCAACGGGGAAAGGGGGACACTTGTCCCAAGGCTACCCATGTTGCTTGTAATGGCTCCTGCTTGTGATTGGCTAGGCCTGGAGGGGTCCAATGAGCTTTGAGCATGAGCTACAAGGGGGGGTCGACCCAAGCAAGCTAGGGGGGTGCTTAGGGGGTATACTCACCCACACACACTCACAAGCACTCTCATGGTGTACTATGCAAAGTGCAAGAGCTCCCTCTCCTTCTCCAAGCAAGTAGAGGTTGAGAGCCTACACCAACACTCTTGGCTATGGAGTGCAAATCCAACCAAGAGCCATGCTTCAATGCTTAAGCTTGCCATCTCCTTCTTCTTCATTACTATGCTATTATGTATGCTAGCAACAAGAGTATGATAAGTGAGGAACTAATTCTTTCTCCTACGAAATGTTTCTTCTTCCTCTTCCCTACCCTCATTCCCTGCTAGCTCTCTCCACCTTCGAAGGTGTTTGAGGTCTTGGGACTGAGGCTTGGGATAGTTAAAGCTTTCTTCAAGTTTATGTTATGTTTGTGATGCATGAAGCCTTCCATCTTCATGGCATCACCTAGGTCACAAGGAACACAAAGACTGTATTGTAACAAGTCTCTCTTTATGGGAGAAATCATAATACAAATGCCTATTGGAGGGGGGACCGGCTCCACATAAATCCTGTCCTCAACTGTTATCATGTTCTCTAAACTCTCTCTCTTGCAAAAGTATTGTCTATGCCAAGTTAACTAATTGCTATGATTATGTTGCTATCTTCAATTATGTCAACCCGCTATGCTCACAAAATCATTTCTTGAAAGGAATCTCATTAAATTCCGCTACTTTCACATATTAAGGCAAATTCCATTACAGAAATAATATGTCTCCACTGAGTTTAAGGGCTTCTGTAGCAAATGAGGCATTAGAAGGCAATTTACTACACCGTACACACCTGCTCAAATTGTAGTTGTTGAGTGCATGAATAGCGCTATTCAAGAGAGGATCACTTCCATGCTATCTATGGAAAGAATTTTGGGGAGAGGCTGTTATGACAGTGGTGCACATATTCAGTAGGTCGCCTAGTACACCATTGAACTACAAGATTCCATAGGAGATGTGGAGACACAAGAAGCCTAATTATGAGAGATTACATGTGTTTGGGTGTGAGTCATTCTCACACGTGTCCAAAGAGTTTAGAAAGAAGTTGGAGCCCAAGTCACACGAATGCATCTTCATTGGCTATGGTGCATATGGAGAGATGCGTTATCGTCTCTGGCCCAATTATGCAAATAGCTCAGTCTATTAGCAATGTACCTATCACTAGTAATGCTCCAAAGAGAGCTAGTGATGCTCTTAAGATAGTAGAGTCCAGCAGTCAGGTAGGGAGGAGATATACACATGTATCTTGTGCCCCTGAGAGATTTCAGCCAGCTACGTTACGAAGAGCCTACCTGCAACCAAGTGGCTATTGAAGATGGAAGATAGGGAGCAGGAAATGAAATGCAATCTGAGCATTATTCGATTATGGAAATGAGACTTGGGAACTAATAGAGTTTCCAAAAGGGCAAACAAGCCTTGCCTTGAAAATGCGTGTTAAGAAAAAGCACATAGCAGAGGATCTCGAGCCTAAGTACAGGGCTAGATTGGTTGCTAAGGGTTTCAAGCAAAAGAAAGGCGTGGATTTTGATGAGATTTTTTCTCCAATGGTCAGTTGATGAAGTTGCATCGTGTGCTTGGACTAATAGCCACTTGAGGACATGGAACTTGTCTAGATGGACGTGAAGACGGATTTCCTTCAGGAGGATCTTGATGCGGATGTCTACATGAAATAGTTAGAGGGTTTTCAAGTCAAACATGACAAGCCTACATGAGTAGAACTGTATGTAGATTACACAAGGCATTGTATGGCCTAAAACAAGGCTCAAAGAAGTGGTACATGAATTTTGATAAGTACAGCGCCAAGGGTATGAAAAAAGCCAAGAAGATCATTGCTTGTATAGTCAAAATTTGAATGATGGTTCGCTTATTATCTTGATACTTAATGTCAATAATATTCTCATTTCCAAGAAGTCTAAAGATCATATTTTCCATCCTAAAGAAGTTACTTAGCACACATTTTTCTATGAACGATTTGGGTGATGAAAGTCACTTGCTTGGTATGCGTACAAGAGGGATAGAAAACATGGAATGCTGGAGTTATCTCAAGAAACATATACCCACAATGTCGTGCAACGTTTTAATATTGGGGGGGGGGGGGGGGGGAGCTACATTGAGTACCCCAATCATATGAAAACTTAGCAAGAATGATGCTCCCAAATCTGATGCTAAGAAAGCAAAAATGGCAAAGGTGCCATGTTCTTCAATAGTTGGTAGTATTATGTATGCCATGGTAGCCATGAGATGGACATTGTTTTTGCGATGAGAGTGGCTAGAAAATTTATGGAAATAACTGGCAGAAAGCACTAGGAAGTAGTGAAGCATATCTTGAGATATTTGAAAGGTATGACATACGAGTGCTTACGCTTGGAATAGTGATGCATCCATTGTAGGCTACACACATACGGATTATGTGGGTTGTGTGGATAGTCAAAGATCTACATCTTGCTATGTTTTTCTAGTTTCTAGAACATCCATGTCATGGAGATCATATCTCCAAAATTGTACACCATCTTTCACCCCAACAAAGGGAGAGTATGTGGCAATTTTTGATGCTAGCAAGGAAGCTATGTGGTTAGCTCGTCTAGTGGGAGATCTTGGCATTACTCAGACTTTGGTGTTGCATTGTGATAGTCAGAGTGCAATTGCATTAGCAAAGAACCCCGTGCTTCACTCCAAGTTAAAACACATAGAAGTCTATTATCATGTGATATGTGACATATTGGCTAGCAAGCGCATTGAGCTAGTCAAGGTTCATACTGATGACAACCTTGCAGATGCTCTCACGAAGACTCTACCCTTAGAGAGGTTTGCACATTGCATTGAGATGATGGGTGTAGGGTGAATCCATATGATTGCTTTACGGTTGTTGTACATACATTAGCCACTTGGGCCACATTGGCCTTCGAGCCAAAGATTGTTAGGGTTCAAGCCAGCTGGCCAAACACCCATCATAATGATCGTACTAATCTTATCTATTCTTTTGATCATATAGAACAATAAGGACTAATAAGGCATTCCAATCCTCACTGAGATATCCACCAAAAGAATGCGTTTGCTCTTCTTCCCCCTCACTCTGCGTGCATCATGCACTCTACAAGCACATCATCATGTTGCTTTGTAGGCACAAGTGGAAAATCCAGAATCAGAGAGCAATTGTGAATTTTGTTAACACGTTTGGGACTTGATGTGTGTAACAAATGTGTTCACAAATGAAGATTCTAATGAAATCTATGTGGAAACTAACAAAGGGGTGGGATTTGACTTTACAATCTTTTTGGGTTCTAATACGGTCCAAAATAGGTCCAGACAAATTAGACCCAATTATAAGGTACTTATAGAACTTGGATAACGTGAATGTGTTCCAACTCAATGCGATGGGTAGAGGATTTACCAATTTGTGGGGCAAATTGACTATCTAGATTATGACCTGACAAATTTGGAAGCTTGCTGGGATTTTCTAGGGTCAATTTGGGCTCAGAAAGTGACTTTTGTGGACATAACACCATTGAAGGAATTTGCTTTGCGTGACTTTTGGGGGCACAAATGAGGCACTTAACTTTGGGTGCCACATAATCCCATAAGCATTACCAAAGTTCGAGTTTCAAAGGTATATAATGTAAATCATACACTTCTTATGGCATAACTAAAGGGACAAGATCTCCTAAGCTTATGAGCGGTGCTCGAGCTAGCCTATTGGTGCTCTTCAAAGTTGTTTGTGGCGGTGTCGAAGGCGGCGTTGCCTATTGCCCATTGACAACGGCACTGCTTAACCTAGTGGTGGAAGGCAAGTTGCACATGGGCACGTTGCATGCAATGGGTTGGTTGTTGGTGATATCACAAGATAAGATTTGAGTTGTTTGTTGTTTGCATCAAAAAATGAAACTTGGAGTTGCTAGAACGGGGAACAAAAACCCTACGTTTGGGCTATTATTAGGATGGATGTTTTTAAGAGCAAGAGAAAGGAAGAAGGAAAGATGGGAAGGAAGGAGGGAAGAGGGATCTTTCTTCACACAAGGTCTCTCTCTCTCTCTCTCTCTCTCTCTCTCTCTCTCTCTCTCTCTCTCTCTCTCTCTCTCTCTCTCTCTCGCTCTCGCTCTCGGAGGGAAGAAAAGGAAAAATTGTGAGCGCTCTTGCTATTGGAGTTGAAGAAGAAAGAAAATTTTGCTCTCTCTCATGCTTTCTTCCTTAGACGTGGAGATGAAGGCCAATGAGGGAAAAAGTATCATGTATTATCTCGCTCATAGGTAATATGATGGAGAACCTGTTGGGATAAAGGGCCATGTGCCCATCCACACCCTTATTGGGTGGTTGTATGTTTGCACTCTTATTGGGTGGTTGTATAATCCCACACTATGTCTATCAAAAAAACCTAAAGAGGCACAACCCTTTTGTGCTCACAAATGTTGTGTCAAATCTATCCGCTCCATCTCTAACTTTTGCTCATCTTCTGTGCATGCATCTTTATCACTTTACTACTGTGTCTGATTCTGCATTTCAATCAGAGTGTTGTGTCTTATTCTACAATTTGAGCAGAGTGCTGAGTTTAAATCTTCAGATTGAACAAACTGTTGAGTATGAATCCGTAGTTCAAGCTTCACCGAGCATCACTCGCGATCCTTACATAATGAAGAGGTGAAGAGGAAAATTGAGTTATTGGTACGTGGTGCATAGAAGTGTTAAATTTCTGTCTCTCTCTTGAGGGTGAAGGTTTAAGGAAATTCAGTTATCTCCCAATTTAACTATCAAGTGAGAGCTAAGGATGCTAGATTTCATGTTGAGATTGTTGTTTGCTATTTTGTTTTTGGACATCACTCATTTGTCTTACATTAAGAATCCTCGTGCTTTCTTGATTAATCTTGGAGTATTGTGCACTTCGATAAATTTGGTGAACCTGATGTTAATTATCCAAGGTGAGAGAGTACAAATTCAAGAGACGTACTCTCTGAAGAGATACAACAGCACCATATTTTGCGAAGTTGATGTAGATGATTGATAATTTTTCAAGAAACATTTCCATAGCCCGAGTGAAAAAAATCCAGCAAAGTAATATTTGAGTGAAGATGGCCAAAACTCTGATATTGTACCATCATAAAAGAAAAAGGACACTCACACAAAGTATGGTTAAAACAATTAAAGAAATGAGAGATGGTGTTTTTGCTAAATGTTAACAGGTAGTTCCATCACAAAATTACTTTTGAATACAAGATTCCTACAATGTGCCCACACAAAAGATGAAAGATGATTAACTTTTAAAAGCTATCTATTCTTGGTTTCTACAAACAAGAGGATATTAAAAACTCTTATAGACACTAGTGTTTTTTATAGTGCTACATGGTTTTATTAAAAGAACACGTATAGAGAACATAAGCCTGAGCCAAAAACTGAAGATTTTTTACTTAAAATGAAGCATCTATGTGCCTCATATATCACCCAAGTAAGAGATCTTCGATTTAAAAGTGATCTAATCTCCTCCTAAAAATATTTATATTTACACAATGTAATTTATTGAATATTTCTATACATGACAATATGAGAGATCAAAAAATTTGATCAAATCATTGTATTTAAAATGCCCTAAAATTTTTAAAGAGTAAATATCCATACATCTCATTATGAGTTTAGAGATGGAGTTTTGACCTCAAAATGAAGTAAAAAGCTTCAAAAGGTATTGAGCCAATCTAGCTTTCTATAGTTGTTGAAATTTGACCACACCATTGCATCCAAAATGCCCAAAAAACCTAGAAACGAATGCCCATATGTTTCATTCTGACACCCGTAGCGGGGTTTCAAACCAAAAGATATCCCAAAACTTCTCAAAGGGGTCCCGCGCTGATGCAAGTTCCTTTCAGGAATTTTCCAGATGGAATTTTACAAATTTGGGTATATGGTTGCATCCTAGGTGGCTTGAAACCCTAGAAACAACTATTCGTACGCAATGGCCATTAGTCCAAGACTTTTTTGAGTCTTTTTTCTTCATAATAAAGTATATGGATATTTACTTCCAAGGTTTTCGGGACATCTCAACCAGGGTCTTCTTTAGGATCTATGGGCATTTCAAACACACTGATAGATCAAAATTATCAATATTTATCTCTCTCACATAATATTGTAATATTAATAACTCTATGATTTGACACAAAATACCTTGCAAGGTTTGAGGTCACGCCCATGGTTCTTTCGTTACGTGTTAGAATAAATTGTATCCATAGAATATAAAAAGAAGATCAAAGTTGTATTTTTCTATTGTTAGTTTATATTTCACTATAAATTTGAAGTATTTTTTAAAAAAATATTCTTTGTTGCAAATTGGATTCTATTTAGTCTCTACTATCTCTAGAGAGATGGCTTATAAGTCATTATGCAAGAGAATCTCTTCAATGTAAGCGTGCACATTAGTTAGTACGAGTAGTCTCTACTCTCCCAAAGCAAGCTTGATGATTTGGCTTCATGTCATGATCTTACAACATCTCTTCAATGGAAGTATGAATATAAATTAAAATTGTGTTATGCACACCATCTTCTCTTTGTACGCAAATGGACAAGTCACATTTTTTAATCAATCTTTTCCTTGATTAGATGAATGGCTCACTCGATATTTTGTTTGGTAAAACTCTTTGTCAATCAGTGAAGTAGAATTGAAAGAAGAAGAACTAGAGGAAGCAATAGGAGCAACCCTTGCCCAAATATATGATGTGAAAAGTGTTTTGGATGGGAATGATATAGAAGATTACCTTGCGTGTTACATATTTGAGATGAAACTCAAAGGTCTACCGGAGGATCGTATGATCATGGGATTTAAGCAAATGGTGAGTTCAAACTTGAGTGAGTCCATGTAGGGATTTTCAAAGCATATGGGGACTATTGGAAGACCTTCGAAGAAGACATTTTTGAAGTATTTGTACACTATCTAGATTCACAATAGAACGATCTTTTCGTCGCAATTAAGGTTCTCTAGTAGAGCCAGGTAATTGATTGCTTGATAAGATACCAAGTTATGAGAGTGTTCGGGGATCTGTTTGAGCCAAGTTAGAAGCTATGATTGATGCATGTATGCTAGAAGATGAACAATTTATTCATGCTAAATACGAAGACATAGTCAAAGAAGTTTATACTAAATAGGGGCTCTTATTTTTATTTTCAAAGAGTAATGTAGTTTGGGATGATATATGTACTGAATCTAAGGGTTAACGTTCAAAGTGAAGACAATTTTTTAGAGTCAAGTAGTATTGTTGATGATATTCCTAGTCCATGTGATGATGTAGATACAAATGATTGCTCTATAGTGAGTGATGTATAGAACAATGTGCTTATGAGTTGCTTGCAGCTATGTGATGCATTTTTGAAACAATGTGGATGCTCACATTATGTTGTAGGGCATTCAAAAGAAGATAAATGGGGATTCATAGCACGCGGATGTGATTTGGTATTTGATGAATATTGCAATGTAGGAAGTGCTTACTCAGAGGGGCTGATGGATGATATGCAAGTATTTATTATTACTCCTTTGTGCTTGGACTATGGCAATGCTATGGAAAGGGAAATCAATGTTATCTTTGTGGCTTATGCAAATTTCTATGAAGAAGAGGTGCAAAGATACTAATTTGGTATTTGATGAAGATTGCAATGAAGGAAGTGCTTACTCAAAGGGGGTGATGGATGATATGCAGTATTTACTGTTACTTCTTTGTGCATGTATTATATTGATGTTATGGAAAGGCAATCATTTCTATATTTGTGGCATATGCAGATTTTTACAAAGAAGATGTGCAGAGGTTCTTACTAACATGTGAGCAAGATGCAGGTTAGAAGGAAGAGCAACTACTCTAGGTTCATATCTTATGCATGGTATGAATACAAATATTTCTTCTTTGTGCATGTATTATATTGATGTTATGGAAAGGCAATCATTTCTATCTTTGTAGCATATGCAGATTTTTATGAAGAAGATGTGCAGAGGTGCTTACTAACATGTGAGCAAGATGCAGGTTAGAAGGAAGAGCAACTACTCTAGGTTCATATCTTATGCATGGTATGAATACAAATATTTCTTCACAGAAAACTATCAAGATATTGTAGGACATTTCACCGGTGAAGGAAGTTGATGATACATTATTGGTTCTTCTTGATGATGATTTGGATGGGTTTTAGTTTTCGTATATAGAGGGTAACCCATAGCATGATGTGAGATGTGACCTCCAACAATGAGGTGATGAGAGCAATGCAGATCTTATAAAAATGTTGGACAAGGCTTTGGATTATTTTATGCCTCCCAGGGATGCTATATATGCAGTGTTCTGGGTACCATACGAAGTACAAATGATTTGGATTTTTTTGGACCACTGATGCATACTGAGGGTGTTGATGTTAGCAAGGAATATATCAGTTTTCATTTGCCTTTAGCTCTAATAACATAAATTTTTTTGCTAAATTATGATCCAAGAGGAGGTGGTTATATGCATAGTTTTGCGTAGTTGATAAATATGCCCTATGATTTGGGTGGAGATCACAATGCTTATGATTTATGGGTAGTTGAGCTCAATGTTGTTTGACCTAGAAGGGTATCATGCTTTTAGGTTTTTGGTAGTTTATTTATATGTTTCATGATGAAAAGGGATTTATTAGTCATTGGATGCTTATGCTCTAGTGATTTAAAAAAATTGAGCTTTTCATATGGTCATGGAGGAAATTTTTTTCTCACGAAGCCAAAGACTAGGCATTTTTTATGGCAGGTATATAATATGGCAATGTTTGGATGATTCCAAATTTTATGCTTGCAAATTCCAATACATTTGGTGCATGTTGGAGGATGTGCAAGTTCAGAGGGGGTGAATGTCATGCTGCTTTGTGGGCATAGGTGGAAAATCACAAATCAGAGGAGTAGTTGTGCATTTTGTTGAGTTGGTGCGGTTCAATACTTGATGTGTGTACCAATTGCACCCAAAAATGAAGATCTTGATGAAATCTATGCAAAAAATAATGTTAAAGGGGTGGGATTTGACTTTGCAAACATGTCAAATATTTTCAAGTGCAAAAGACGACATTGAATATGCTAGAAACTATTTCTACCAGCAGTGGGTCCGAAAATGAAACTCTGATACCAACGCAAGTTGTTACTAGAGCTCAAGCTAAGAAAACCACTAGAGAACCTGAGAATGGAAAGTTAGCGACTGAAGTGGTTAGTCAAGGACTGCGGAGTCAGAAAAACACATGGAAAACTAGAAAAGCACGCATGAAGTTGAGAAAAGAACGTGAAGACGCTATTCTAGCTGAGGAACTAAAGCGAACTAAAGATAGATTAGAAAAACTTGAGAGTCAAAACGGGAAACGAGAGATGAGCCCGGAAAGAACGAAACAAAAGAGTATCAAAGAAACAACGAGCTTAAGCTCAGGGGGATCAGTGCTAGTCGACAAAGTACACGAACCATTGGACGCACTGATGAGAGCTTACGAAGCTAGGTTAAAGAAAAACCAAACACAAGAACAGAGGTGGATGACATACCCAAACGCGGAATTGGAAAAGCAGAGACTTGAAATGTGCCAGAGAATGATCGAGACTGCACAAGCCTTATTAGAACCACCAAGAGAAACAATGAATTGTGGAACGAAAAACCCAATTCAGCAAGAGACTATCATTTCACGGGTAGCTGAAAAGACTCCCAGTGCACAAAAGCCTGAAAATACACACAAGGATGACCGCATAGTATTGAACACAACCGATCAGGAGATAGAGAGTTTTCATCCAGTCATACAGAGGATTTACGGAAGAGATGAGGATTACAATGAATTTTGGAAACAAGTGAGAGAGGCAAACTTTGCAAACGAGCTAAGTTGCCAAGCTAATTAGACAAATTGGGAAAAGGACATCAGGAATCCTCCCATAGTGGAATTTGAGGCAGGATCTCAAGTGGACTTGGATCTGCAATCTTACTGGGGAGAGGGGGGCTCTGTTAGAACAATGGAGAGCAAACCTCATTCACTGAATACCTTACCTTCATACTTAGGAGAGTATGAAGCAAAATCCGAGATTAGAGCACTTCCCTCACAAAGAATCTCATCAGAAAAAGTCATGGACTAGCAAGGATTGATAGAGATCTTGTCAACACCAGTGACATGCACTATCACTCTAGCTGAGCTTTTGAGGCTAAGACCACATATGTGGACCACTGTAGGAAAATTCTTGGAGAAATTTGGGATAAAAGACCCAACATCGAGACTGCAAGAGGGTATACAAGAGCTGAGAAAACCACAAAAGAACGCTAAGCCTGTACCCTTAAACAAGGTCGGAGAGTATTGCGAAGGTGAAGAGGGGAATACAACCTTACCAGTTGAATTCCAAGGAGTAAACACGATGGCAATACTAGACAGCGGAGCTGGGGTAGCCATTGCCACAAAAGAAATCTGGAAAAAATGGGGGAAACCAGCAATAAGGAAGACTAGGTTGAAACTCCAATTAGCAGATGGACACATGGAGAAACCTATGGGGTTATTAGAGAAAGTCGTAGTAACTTCTTGCGGCATTGAATACGAACATACTTTTGCTATTGTCGATTTTGGCAAGGAGAATAACTATGATATCATACTGGGAAGACCATTCATGAGACAATTGAAAATGGTCCAGGATTGGGGCTATGATCACATATACCTGAGAAATATGGAAACCACTACACGTGTGAACCTGAGAGACCATAGCTACAAAGATGTGAACCGAACACCGGTAGAGGAGTTTGATTCAGCTACTTTGGCGGGATCCGAATTTCCAGCTTGGTTAGGTAAGCCCAAGGAGTTATGGATGTGTGGAGCCTCGAAATGTGGAAGTCTGAGGCGAGAAGAATATGTTTTAGAAAGGGCTATCGAAGACGAAACTTATATAGGAGAACCCTTTCCAGAGGACACGCTTGAACCATTAGAATGGACACACATTCTAGCAACCCTAGATGTTTGTGCAATTCCGGATGGTCCCACAACGAAATTTTACGACAAGGATGGGTACGACGTGGTTCCGTACTTCATGCTGAGAACTACACTCGAAAAAGAAACTGAAAAGAATGATACACTGGAAAAGGAAGATGAAGAAGAGGTGTTTCACGACATTCTCGATCATCCAGAGTGGGGAAATGAAGCAGACTATCTAACAAAGTGGGTCGAAGCAAAGGCAACTCAAAAAGCAGATACCAGGACCACGGCACAATTTCTATATGAATACGTCTTTGTACGATATGGATTGTCAATAGAAATTGTGAGTGATCGAGGCACACATTTTATAAATGAAGTGATAGAGATCCTTCTAGATGAATTCATGGTAATCCATAGGAAATCAGCCCCGTATCATCCACAAGCAAACAGACAAGCTGAAGCAACAAACAAAACCATATGCACGGTCCTTACGAAGATTGTATCTGAGTCGAGAACTGACTGGGACCAGAAGTTGCATTCAACATTATGGGCATATAGGGTAGCATATAAAACATCAATAGGAACGACCCCATATAACATGGTTTTTGGGCTAAATGCTATCCTACCAATAGAATTCTTGATTTCAACCTTAAGGGGGGCTAAGGATCTAGAGTGGACAGGGCACGAGCTTTCTGATAGAATAGATGACTTGGAAAAGCTAGACGAGCTTCGCCTAAAAGCAATAGCTTCTATCTACGCTCAAAAAAGGTGACAAAAGGAATTTTTTGATAAGCATGCACGGACTAAAGAGTTTAAGGTTGCGGACTAAAGAGTTTAAGGTTGGGGGCTATGTCCTAGTTTACACTCTGAAACAGCATGCTAAGAAGCTTAAAAAGCGAGGGATGGGACCTTTGGTGATTAAAGATCTATCACCAAGTGGAGCCGTCAAGCTTGCTACATTAGATGGAGAAGAAATGCCCAATTGGATTAGTGGATGCAGAGTGAAAAAGTATCTTTTGCCGCTAACCCAAGACATGCTTCTCAAAATACATCAAGAAAAGCTGCGTGTCCAGAAAAAGAAAAAGATTGTGGAGGAAGCGCAAGCCGAGGCGAAGGAAAGAATGGAGAAAAGAAGACTACTGCGTCAAAAACAACGCAATGAAGGAGCAATACTAATAAACGTAGTCAGTATAATAGAAATGGATAATGACAAAGAAGAACCCATCATTGAATGCAAAGTAGGAACCAGCCAAATCAAAGCCAGAGCACTATTGGATTCAGGAGCTCAAACTAACCTACTTTCACTCAGTTTGTATAGACAATTGACAAATGACACTAAATTACAAACTGCCAAGCAAGAGTTAAAGAGTTACTCTGAGAATTCAATCAAAACTGTCGGATGCACAATTTTACATATACAGATTAACCAGTATGTGTATCCTCATATGTTTTACGTGATTGAAGACCAATCTACACAACATCCATTATTGCTAGGACAACCATGGCAGAAGCAATACAATGCAATGATTGATTGGAGTTCTAAATCAGTGCTTATCAAATACGAAGGTGAAAGTCAATCAGTTAAGTTCACCAAAGGAGCAGTGCCAACTCCAAAGGAAGAATCCAAGAACAAAGGTAAACAACAACCAGAGAAAAAGAAGAAGCAATGGCAACCAAAAGTTTCTATCCAACTGGATTGCTCTTCGACGAGGAACTCTTACCATTGGATAAGGAAGACAAGCAATAATATAACAGCTCAACCTTGGGAAAAAACGGAGTCAAAGTTGGTATGGAGACCAAAAAATGTTGTGCCAGAGAACACAAAGGCTGAAAACAGAGTCTTCAATACCAGACAACAGAGTGATTCCAGACAATCAAGGATAGTGAAACAGATCTGGATTCCAAAGAAGTTCATGACGGCACAAAGCTATAGCAAGCAAATTTGGATCCCAAGGATTTGTAAACAGGAACTCCCTTCAGTACAATCCACGGAAACTCCTAGGTATTTCAAGGCGAGGAAATCAACACAAAGAACAAAGCAGGTTTGGGTCGCAAAGAGTTTGTGGCAAGCACAAGCGAAGCGGAAGCAGATTTGGATTGTGAAAAAGAACAACAAGGTAAAGAAGAATCCATCTACTGATTCTACTACTGAAGTGCCAAAACCAACCCAAAACCAGACCACCAATCCTTCAATCAAACAAAGAGCAACTTTATTGGAAAGACTGTTGTATCATCGCTCTACAATTGCATTGGGAACTTATGACCCAAACAACTACAATGCTTCGCCCACAGACACTTCATACTCGTCCGGGAGGACTCAGACTAGGAGGGGGGTAGGTATACATGTATACAGGAGCTACAAAGCAGCTACAAGCGACAAAAACAAAGAAAAACAAAAATTATATTACAAGGGCAGTGTCTTACATGATTTTGCAATTTTTATGTTTGATTGAGGATATTGATAATATTTATGCCCTTATATACCTTGTTTTGCAACAAGAAGAGATCAAATGATGAATTTGGGTCTCTAGACGTGTAGATATCACTAAATAAGAGTGTTTTTGGAGCTAAAAAGTGGAAAAAAGTGGTAATCCAAGTCCAAAAATCACAAATAAGTGCATATTCATATACACAGGGTTACCAGCTATTTATTGTGTATGTTTGGAATTTTTTGTCTTCAATTTGCTATTTTCCTTTATTTTTTATGATTTTCTTAATAAATGTAAAAGAAAAATAACAAAAAGCAGGTGAAATGAGATCGGAAAAAAGAAAAGAATAGACGGTGATGGTCCTAATGACAAGGGCAACCCATGGTAAAAATTGGGTACAATTCTGAAAAAGTTGCAGAAAGTCCGAAACGGCAGAATTTTGGCAAGTGGACGAAATTCTAAGAAAACGGGTCAAACGGAGTCCGATTTGGGAAATTTCAGATCCTAAAGCGCATCTCACAACGAGATAGGAGCACATGACAAATTTGGTGGTAAGTGAACCGGGAAGTCCGAAGTTAAGTATTTTTCACATCACTTTCAAGCTCATCACACTATTACCTTCTTGGAGAAGAGCAGAGAGCCACAGGAGCACAAATCTTCTACGACCTTCTACGACTTCCATGAGAGCTCAGAGGACACCAAACATGAGAGGTAGACTCGTTGCCATAAGCTTTTGATGCTTATCATTAACTTTTGTCACGAAAACTGACCAAAACCAAGAAACAAGAGCAGACGGGGAATGGGGTAGAATGCTAGGTAGTGGCACAACCGCCTAACCAAACCTTGCAAGAACTTATAGGTGGGTTACCCTAGTATAGAAGATGGGTTTCTAACACTCAAAGCTCGAGAAAGAACGACTGGAAAAACCCTAGGTCAACAGAGCCTGCAAGAGGCAAACAGGAAAAAGTTGTCGAAACAACACGAAACTTCACAGGAAGTTCAACCACAATGCAACCATAGAATATCTCCAAGTTTGAATCACAAAAAGTAGGTCGGAATAACCAATTTGGCTGCGGACACACAAAGCGTCATTTTGGCATAACGGCTGAAATTGACGACCGAATGAAATGAAACTTCACAAGCAGCTTCCAGTAACTATCGATGACTTATGTTTGCAAGCAAAACCCAAAAGAAAGCTGATTCACTTACCGATGGTGAAAAAGACGCTTTCGGGAAACCAACGGGAGAAAGATGGAGAACGGGGAGCCAAAGTCAAGTTTAACCAAATAGATGGCTTCACAACATATCCAATGAGCTGGAAATGCAACTCTCGAGAAGAAAAGTTGAAGAAATTCAACTCCAAGGCAAAAAGACGACTTCGGAGACTGAAATGCCTATAAGGGGGCTTTTTAGCTAAACTGATGACTTTTTAAGTTGAAAACTAGTTAGCAGGGCTTAGGGCACTAGCACAAAGCATTCTTTGCACAAAAAGACCAACATTTCAAGAAAAGACATCATACGCGTATGATGTCTCACAGCATGAATTTCACATCCATTTCAACATTTGAGTGCATAGCCTCATTCCACATGTTAATCACATCCTATGAACCAAGTATCATGAGAATTGGAGTTAGAAAACCCAAGGAAAACCAAAAAAACGCAAAGTAGGCCATAAAATTGATTTTTGGTCCTAATTTTGTCAAAATAACTCCAAACTCATTGAAACTTTGTAGGATTGTTGTTAAACACCTCTACAAGCTATCTGGAACCAAAAAGCACCATTTTGACACAAAAGACATCATACGCGTATGATGTCTATTTGCACTTACAGAGCCAAAACTGCTCATTTGTCATCATACATCTATTATATATATCTAATACATGCTACATATGAAATTTGGAACCATTTGGTCAAGAGGATCACCCCATTAGCCCAATTGAGTGAAAATCCTTCACCTAAAGCCTATTTTTGGCCCAAATCCAACATACTCAAGTCCAAACCAGGATTTGAGTATGAACAGTCCTTCACTAGTACATGGGGAGTCCACAGAACCAATCCCATGCAAAATTGATGAAAAAGACATCATACGCGTATGATGTTTCCAGAGCCATTTTTAGCCCAAAATCTATCCAAACTTCATAAATCCACTGAATAAGCCCATCTAAAGCCAAATCCAAGCTTATAGAGAAATTTGGTCCAAAAATACACTAAAAGACATCATACGCGTATGATGTCTCACTATGTGATTTTGGCACCTCAGGGCTTCAACCACCAAACAGAAGTGATCTACATGCCATTTGAAAGTGAACCACCAAGTTTTATCCAATTTGGATCATAAAATCCAATTCTCTTTCAAAATTTTTCCAAGAGCCGGAACTGCACTAAATTGGCCAAAACTTGACCAAATGGGATCCAAACTCAAATCCAAGCATATGATAATCATGTATACACTATCAGCTACAAGCACAACCAATATGAAGTCATTTTGACACAAAAGACATCATACGCGTATGATGTCTCCAGCATGATTATGAGCCCACTTTGCATATTTTTTCACCTACCTTGCATCCTTAGGCCCTGAATAGCTCATGTTTCAATTTTCAAGTCATTTGGATAGTTAAAAGCTTCATTTCGGCTTTCAGTACTAAAAAGACGCTAACTTCTGAAATTGGAGTTACAGGATCCATGGATTCCACCAAGTCATCGGCAACGAAGAGAAAAAGACAGACAATCAAAGATGCTATTGCAGAAGCGGAACCATTTGACATTCCAGCAGAAACCCTCAAGCCAACCAAAACTTGGGTGGAGGAAGCAATATTGGAGAAAGAGGGAATAAAGATCTACCAGTGGACTTTCAGAGATCCTCAAGGGCAAGCGGTGGATGTACCGATGATCCCACATGAATTGGTAGATTATAGCAGGTCAGAAGACATCAGCAAGTACCTGGAAAGGGCAGACTTGCACAGTTTCTTCACCTCGAGACCATCAGGTGTGGATACAAGAAGAGTGTACGAGTTGGCAACATCCATTCAGAAGGATGGAAAAGCCACATTGACAGCCATGGATGGAGAGAAGGTAGAAGTACAGATCACTCCACAGCTAATTGCAGACGCATTGAAGCTGCACAACAAAGGGAGCTCAGTCAGGGAAAGAAGGGAGGCCATAGAGGTCTATGGGCCCAAGAAACAGAATGCAACCTATGGAGATATGAAGGACCCAAGAGCGGCAACCCTTTGCCGACTGTAGAACCAATTTCTTCATGTTTGCAGTAAAAGACCGCAAAAGTATACGACACCACCCCATGCCATTGCGACCACCATCACATGGGCATTAAAGAGCAATATGCCAAAAGAGGTGAATTATGCTCAACACATCCACGAGCAAGTAATTTCCATGCACAACGAGAAGCCAAAATACATAGGAGGAGCGGAAATTCTGACAAGAATAGCTTATGAAGCTATTGGAGCTAGAGATAAGTGGCCAAAGGCTCCCTCCCAGAATGAGTGGCTTAGAGAAGCTGACGAGGAGGAAGAACAGCCCGAAGTATCCAAGAGGGCATCCACAAGAGCACGCCGGAAACTAGAAGTAGTTTCAGAACCTGAAGAGGATGTGGACGAGCCACTTAAGAAGAAAGTAAAGAAGAAGGTTGCTCCCAAGCAAACCAAAAGTCAGAAAGCGGCAAGAATGGAAAGATTAGTGGAGCAGTTTAGAGCGGAAAGAGCTCTAAAGGGTGACTTTGAAGAAAAGTGGGTGCCAGACCCCACTAAAGTCGGAACTAGCTCGGCCAGGCCACATATTGATCAATACGATCAATATATTAAAGCTTATGAGGAGTCAGAGGCTATTTTGGAGCAGCAACCTGTCGAGCCATACACTGAAGAGGAGGTACAGCAATTAAAAGCTGAGCTGAAAAAAGACGACAAGGGGAAAAGGAAAGTAGATGGGTCTACTAAGCCTCAAGAGAAAGATGGGCAAGCCGACAAAGGGAAAGCCAAGGAAGCTAAGGACAAACATCCCTCTATGACTGATGTACCAAGCCCAAAGAAGACGGAAAAAATTGTGGAAGAGACCACAGTAGAGGTGGACACATATTTTTTGGAAAAGCCAGAAGCCAAGACCAAAGAAAAGAAGATAGATCCAGTTCAGCAAAAGAGAAATGATTATGAGGATCTGGTAGAGATAGGATACACCAAAGAAGAGGCCCTTGAGGCAATTTATGGGATCACTCTACAAAAACAAGATGAACGGAGAGGGACGGAGAAAAAGACAAAGAGTAAGTGAAGAGAAACTGGATGAACCGAAAATACTAGAAGAGCCAAAGCCAGTGGAGGTGGTGGTGGAAAGAGCTTTAGAGTTGACAGATGATGATGAAAAAGACATGCACATGGTGCATGAACTTCTCAGCAAGATAAAAGAAAGGTCCAAGGCAAAGGAAGTAGAGATTGAGACAGCCAAACAAAGGGGAGCGGAGCTGCAGAGAAATTTAGAGAATGCTATGACTGAATCTGAAAGTCATAAAGCATCACTCTATGATGCGGAAAACGAGAGAGACGACTTGATACTCCAACTAGCCGAGGCTTCAAGAGAAGTAACAAGTGCACAGGAAGCATGGGAGCGGATAGAGGATGAGTTGGAGGCGGCTAAGGATGAGCTCATTGAGCTAAGGGAAAGAGTCGAGCTCCAAGAAAGAAAAATCACTAGACTCAGGTCTACCCCTAGAGCTAGCAGAGTAGGAACCGAACAAGAGGGAGCTATCGTACCAGTTTTGGAAGACCAGGGCCGAAGCTTACAAAGAGAGCTAAGATTAGAGCAAGTGCAAAGGTTGCACATTGCGGAGGGATCATTGGCCGCAGAGGAGAGGCTCACATTAGAAAATCAAACACTACGGACAGAGAATGAGGCCCTCCGCAAACAGCTCCTAGATCTACAAGAGCAACAAAGAAGAGAGACAGAGACACCACACGAGGAATCAGGTGGAGCAGCCATAGAGCTACGAGAAACTGGAGAGGCAACCACAATTGAAGATCCAGCCCCAGCTCAAGAGGTGGCCTCGACTTCAAGAATCTCTGAAGAAGAAGAACAAAGGCTCCATGACCAAATAGAAAAGTCAGCAGAGGAGAGTGCCAAGGCGGAAATGGAATGGGAGAGGAGACTCCTAATCTCCATTAGAATTCAGGGACTAGACACAAAAGTGCTCCATGAACAGTGGATGCAACCCAGCCTGCCTTTCCCTTTGATGAAATTTGAAGTGCTAAAGACGAAAAAGAGACTAGAAGGGGAGCAGTATGTCGCTCTTTACGAAGGCGACATCACAAAGGAGGAACAATCAAAGAAGATAGTAGATTCACAGCCTAGATGGAGGAAAGGTTGGCTGAACAAATACCTAGCCTACCTCATCTACTTGGTGGAGGCACCAAAGGAGATCCGGGAGGATGCAACCTTCTGCCCGGTGCCAAGAGTCAGAAACTGGAAAGAGCATGGCAGGATTGCAGAAAAGAAACCAAATTGGCTTAATTATCCCAGGATGCTAGGACCAAAGGCAGGAGAGAGAATAGGTAAAGCCTACATGGTGAAAACCCTAACTGGCACCATCAAGCTCTTTACTGGCTCTCCTGACCTTTCATGTTAGATGCTCAAGAAAATCTGCAGGACTCTCTTAGCTTGCATTGAAGTGTTCGCGCCAGATAAAGCCACGACCTCGAGTCTACTATCGACGGCCGACACGGTGTCTGATATGATGTACGATCTTTCATTGCAGCCTTCTCCAAAAGTGTTACACCTCCTATACCAAAGGATTATGTTTTTGCCTAGCTTCCACATGCAAACATTCGAAGAAGCTTTCTACACCGGCTTTTTCACCCACGAAAGCAAAATATTCAGCCCAACCTTGACCATCGGCAACCTACGATACGAATCACATTTGCAGATGCTCAAGACGACAGGACTTTATTGACCAAGCATAAAAGCCATGTCAGGGACGACATGAACGCGGGAGGGGGGAGGGGAGTGTTGAGCCAGCAGAGGATCACACCCACATTTTTGCTCACACTCATCATTTTGTAACCATTGATTGTAATAAATGTCTTTCCGACATTAATTTTGATTTGAGCCATTCATTAAGTAACGGGACTCAATTGAGTTTCCAGCTTGTAATCCCGAAGTAATTTCACTTGCTGATGTAATTAGTTAGAGATGTTCTCACCTTCAAGGCTGAGATATATAAGCCAAAAAAATTTGTAACCTAAGGGAGAGATTATTAAAAAGTGAGTTCTTGGAGCACCGTGACTGTGTCTGAGAGAGAGAGAGAGAGAGAGAGAGAGAGAGAGAGAGAGAGAGAGAGAGAGAGAGAGAGAGAGAGAGTCTTATCTACTTGCTACGTGAGCTACGGATCCGCCATTGGAGAAGCGACACCGCCATTGTGTTAGCAACGGCGAGAGCTACGCACAGATACCAAGAGTGCGCGCTATCGGCTTCTATGTGTGGTAAGTTCCTACGAGCTTCGGTGTGAGTTTTTTTCCAACTCGTGTGTCGGAATTGAGCGTGCAACATATCTATAGAACCACAACGAGTAGAGCTACACATTAGTACCATCGGGGTCAAGTTTCGGTCACCTGTATATTTCGGCCTGTCTTCATACGCGTTTACCGCACGGAGTGGTTATAGGTTGATTTTGCAGTTCAAGTCTTTAGGGTGTTGTTCTTACCTAGTGTATAGACTTCCCCTTGAGTTTGAGATCGATTCAATGATTCTAGATCCTATTTCGTATAGCATTCGTTCGTAGTACGGATTTCAGTCACTTGCGTATTTTAGAACTTAGATTTGATTTCCTTAGTAGTGATTGTCATTAGAAGGTCGAGTAGGTGATTTGACACCCACCTAGTTGTTTCCATGCACCTGCGGTCAAGCTCCGTCCTCGTCTGACAAATTCTATTGTTGGTTGAGTTCTCGCTATTTAGCTTCCGCTAGCGGCGTAACCGCCTTAACATTCCACAAAATGAGTGTGTGTGTGTGACTTATATCCCTCTAGCACCCCCCTTGCTTTCTTGGGGCGAGTTGTAACTTCTCCACATGCTGCAAGCTTATTGGACCCCTCTCCCTCTAGCCAATCACATGCAGCATGCATTCAAGTACATGGGTAGTCAGTGTGTGTGAGCGTGTGTGCTCCCCGGGCCACTTGTGGTGTACAGAGTGAGAGTGAGGTTCTTTGTGTGCAATGATAGTGTATGGAATTGAAGCAATGAGAATGGTGTATGGATGTTGATTTCGATGAGTGTGTGTATATTAAGGGGTGGCTTTGCAGAGCATATGTGCATTGGTGTGTGTGAAAACATGGTTTTTCTTGTGGAAGTCTGTAGTCTTTTGACAAGTGTCCTCCTTATCCCTTAGAGAGAGAGAGAGCTTGAAAATATCTAGATATTTGTTGGATGAAACTAGAATCTCATTGGACCCCTCTTTAGCCCAACCAATAGCATTCAAGCACACCATGTGGTTAAGCATAAGGAGAGCCTGACATGTGTCCCATGTGCCCTTTGAAAAAGGGGTGCCCTTTGGGTGAGTGCAAAGTTAAGTCAAAAGATTCCCCTAACTTTGGGACTTTCATGCATAGGAAGCTTCTCAAGCACCTTCCTCATTAATTTTGTAGGGTCTCTTTTTGACTCAAGCACCTTACCCCCCATGTATGGGAAGCTTCTCAAGCACCTTCCTCATTAAGTTTGTAGGGTCTCCTTTTGACTCAAGCACCTTACTCCCCATTAAGTATGACAAGCATCTCAAGTACCTTAGTCATCAAGCATGACAAGCACCTCAAGCAGCTTAGTCATCAAGCATGTCATAATAATCAATATGTAATTCTCCTAAATGATTTTCTCATTTTTAGCTGATCATTTAATATGGGGAAGTGCCAGGGGAGAAAAAGCTAGAATATTGGTTAAGCTAGCAGACCAGCCACATTAGGGATCGAAAAATAGGAATCCAAAGGGGGGGCCATCTGCAGAAGAGCTATGTGCAATAATGGGCTAAAAAGACCCTAAGGTTCAGCCCATTAAGACTTCCAAAATGCTAAGGTTCCAAAATTCAAAGGTTGTGTCCAAAGGTCAAACTTTGGGAAAATTGGATGCTTTGTGTGTGTCCCAAAAGTCTTTGTCAATCCCTACATAGGAGGGGGCGAGCCTTGCAAGTGGGGGATGAGAGAGAAACTCACACACACACACACAAGCTCCCTTTGTACACAGGGGGAAAGAGGGACACATGTCAGCTCCCTAGCCCAGATACCCACAAGGTGTACTCAAATCCTATTGGATGGCCTTGGAGGTGGACCAATGAGAATTAGGCTAGAGTAAATCTAGTTTAATTAATTTCAAAACACTTAATAAAAGAACCAATGAGAATTAAGCTCTCTAGGAGACTATTGGACAGTCTCCCAAGGGGACCAATGAGCATTCAACAGCCCAATGGCTTGCCTGATTCCTATTGGCCAAGAGGCAAAGGGGTCCAATGAGAGTTTAGTTGCATTTATTAATTACATAAAGCTCTCACAAAAGGGGAAAGGGGGACACATGTCAGAATGCTATCACTTATACTGCTTAATTATCATTGGCTAGCTCTAGGGAGGTCCAATGAGACTGTAGCATGAGCAAATAGCAAGAGGGGTCGACCAAGAGAGAGAGGGGGCTGATTTTTCAAAGGTATTATTGA
Organism: Adiantum capillus-veneris; assembly: GCF_014529385.1. Classification (NCBI taxonomy): domain Eukaryota; kingdom Viridiplantae; phylum Streptophyta; class Polypodiopsida; order Polypodiales; family Pteridaceae; genus Adiantum; species Adiantum capillus-veneris. Next base: position 32,976,796 of record NC_140934.1, on the reverse strand, counting down.
CTCTCACACACACACGACTTATGTGTGGAAGTAAGAAGACTCTCTCTCTCTCTCTCTCTCTCTCTCTCTCTCTCTCTCTCTCTCTCTCTCTCTCTCTCTCTCTCTCTCTTCTCAAGCTTTAATGGAAAGCTTATCACCTACTCCAAGCTTGTGAGAAGGGAGGCCTACACCAATAACTCTTGGCTTTGTGATGCAAATCCAACCAAGAGCCAAGCTTCAATGCATGCTCATCTCCTCTACCATGCTAATTACTAAGCTAAGCTATGCTAATATGAGTGTTTATGTGAGGATATGTACATCTTTCTCGTAAGAATACTCCTTCTTTCTCTCAATCTACTCTCATACCCCGCTAGCTCTCACCATCTTCGAAGGTGTGTGAGGTCTTGGGTCTGAGACCGTGAGGGAATTGATGTTGTGTTTGATAAGTGTTTTGCTTAGTGCATGAAGCTTTCATCTTCATTGCACTAGCTAGTCTTGAAGGAACACAAAGAATTGTATTGTACAATGTCTCTCTTGATGGGAGAAACCATAATACAAAGCCTTTTGGAGGGGGGACCGGCTCCATGTAAATCCAGTCCTCAACTGTTGTCAATAGCTTAATTTCTCTCTCTTTTGAAAGTATTGTTCATGCTATCTAACTAGGTGTTATGCTTTTTGTTGCTCTCTCTCTCTCATTAGGAATCTATTCCAATGAAATGCCCACTATGTTCATGCTAATTTCCGCTACACACAAGTTTTTAGGCCATTAAATGTTACAAAGCACGCACCTTAGTCATCAAGCACAACAAGCACCTCATGCTTAGATCGGGTTCCCACCTCAAGCTCAACCCTATAGCTTGTCTAAGGTCAAAGGACTTTTAACACTAACCATTGGAGGTCTTTAATGAAGCTAACCCTAAGGTATTTTAAGCTCCACCTCCTTTTGGACCCTTATTGAGATGTAACCATCTCTCCTCTTGGTCCCCTGCTGAGGTAAGTCTAGAAGCACTTATTGCACATTGTTCTTTGAACCGTCTGTTAACTCAGTCAATGTCAGTTAACTGAAGCTGCTAAATACCGAAGATGTATGGATGCACATCGAGGATAAATACGAAGAAGCAGTAAAGATTGGAGTTACACATTTTCCACGTTTTTCCAAAATGGTCATGTATTATAAATTCCCGATTTATTTCAAGCCATTGTAATATTTGAACGTGTTATGGGCTCAATGGGAGTTCCAAATTGTAAAGAATAGGTCACTTACTGTGCCTAGGTTGCAGATTCAGTAAGTGGTGAGTCCTAAAGACCTTGGGCGGCCGTACATTGCATATTTTTACCCTAGATATATAAGGCAGTGTGTAAAAGAAATTAGGATTCTCAAGTCATTTGTTGAGATCACTCTTTGGTGAGAGCTCTTGAGGTGTGTGGCTATGGAGTTCTTGAGCTTCTCCTTGCTCATAAGACTTGATTAACACTAATCAATGATTCATTCTCTCTCACTATGCCTCTCTCTTACTTCTTATGATTGCCTATGATACTTAGATTAACTAGATCTTAACTAATTAGTGGTTAATCCCTTTCTAATCTTGTGTGATTGCACTCTTTTTCTTGTGTGTGCATGTAGGTTTGATTGGAGTGTGGTGCTCGATAGATCTATGTGTGTGTGCTTGCAATTAGTGTGTTGCATGATAGGATTAGTGTTCTGTGCGTCTTGCAATCGTAGTGTGTGATTGGGTTGATTAGAGGTGAAGAGAAGTGGATATGGAGATTGCTCTTCATTGCGGCTTAGCTCCTCCATAGGCCAAGAAGCTCACCTTGTAGAGTTAACCATTTGTGTGTGTGATTGGGTTGATTAGAGGTGAAGAGAAGTGGATATGGAGATTGCTCTTCATTGCGGCTTAGCTCCTCCATAGGCCAAGAAGCTCACCTTGTAGAGTTAACCATTTGTGTTGCCACGATTAGCTCACTAACCGTGTGAGTGTTTCCATGCCCTAGTCGAATAGCTCATCCCTCCGGATTGATAATTTCCTTGGTCATTGGAGCTATTGCAATGATGGGACCCCCAACACCATCTCCATGCTCATGAGACTTGATTAACACTAATCAATGATTCATTCTCTCTCACTATGCCTCTCTCTTACTTCTTATGATTGCCTATGATACTTAGATTAACTAGATCTTAACTAATTAGTGGTTAATCCCTCTTTAATCTTGTGTGATTGCCCTCTTTTGCTTGTGTGTGCATGTAGGTTTGATTGGAGTGTGGTGCTCGATAGATCTATGTGTGTGTGTGCTTGCGATTAGTGTGTTGCATGATAAGATTAGTGTTGTGTGCGTCTTGCTATCGTAGTGTGTGTGATTGGGTTGATTAAAGGTGAAGAGAAGTGGATATGGAGATTACCCTTCATTGCGGCTTAGCCTCTATATAGGCCAAGAAGCTCACCTCGTAGAGTTAACCATTTGTGTTGCCACGATTAGCTCACTAACCGTGTGAGTGTTTCCATGCCCTAGTCGGGTAGCTCATCCCTCTGGATTGCTAATTTTGTTGGTCATTGGAGCTATTGCAACGATGGGACCCCCAACATTTGGCGTCGTTGCTGGGGATGATGGCCTACTCTAGTGTAATTGTGGCATAAACGAATGCGTTCCCTCACTAATTTCACTACTAATTTCACTTGTGTGTTTATGTTTTTGTGGATTTTGAATGTGTGTGCATGAAGCATTGCGTTCATAATTCCCTAATGTGTGACCATATCTTGCCAATTGTGTGTTTACACACTCTAATTTCTCACTAACCCCTTGCTAATTTGACTAAATTTTGCTAACTTACTAATTTGCTATGAAGGATTGGAGCATTCGACCATTCAATTGATCTTCATGAAAGGTAACGTAATTAAGGTGGTATTCTCAACCTCCCTAGAATCTAGAGATGTGTAGAATTGTGTAGAGATCCCACCATGATGATGCAATGTAATGCTATGCTATGCTGATGCAATGGAATGTAATGCAATGTGAATTGAAAATTTTGCGATTATTCATTTTCACGCAATCGTAATGCCGAAATTTTTAAGAATTGGTAGCGCATGAATTTCATAAGTTTCAATTGCTAATTGATAATTGTGGATTGCTAATTGAGTTAATTGCATGCTTGGATGGTCAATTTCAAGTGTGCGTGCACTAAAACCAAGTGTGTATGCATTCTAATTGAGTGTGTGTATGCTAATTTTAAGTGTGTGTGCACTATTTTGCCTATGTTTGAGCACATAGAAATCAATGTGTGCGTTATGATTCTTCAATTGTGATGATTGATGTGTGTTGTGCTCATGCCCAACTAATGATTTGTGAAGTCACATTGCAAATCCGACAAGTTCAACCCTTTTGTGTGCGCGCCTAAAGATTGGTAAAAACTGCCAATTTTTTAGTGTGTGTGTCCCTTAAAAAATGTTTAATTTGAATGGTTAATTCAATGTGTTGATTGCATAAATGATGTGTGTAATGATTAAATGCTGCATTTGTGTGCTCAAAACAGGGATTTACACACTCTAATTGCATCAATTTTTGACCTAATTTTGTCGGTAATTTTGCCTAGTCTTGAATTTTTTTAAATAAAATTGTTGGCAATTGTATTGATGTGATTTGTGCAATTTTATTTGGCGGCACTGTTCCCCAATGTGTGGAGAATTTATGGAAAATTTGTACAATTTTTTGGTAATTTTGCATTAATTTTTGGATAATTCCATAAAAATTCAATTTTGCGATCTTTACGAGCTGTTTTGTGTGTGCGTATTTACGACATCATTTGGTTCGTATTTGTGCCCTCCGTGGTCGAGTTTTGAGCGTTTTGCTGTTTTGGAGACCGGGTAGACAATTTTGTCGAATTTGGCATTTTCAGTAAAATCTGCTATTTTCGGTATGTTTTGCGTATTGAAAATGTTCTATATGAAGTACGATGATTTTCTAATATTTTTGGAATTTTCCAAATAATTTTTGGATTTTTTATTAAAAAAATTAGAATTTTCTTGTGATTTTTGGAGTTTTCGAATAATTTTCGGCCTATTTTTGGTATTTTTGGACGATTGGAAATTTAAAAAAAAAATTAGATAAGAAGCCGTCCTCGTCAGATAGACCTTCACGGTCTCTTGGGACAGTTTCCTACGACGTTAAAAAAATCTTCTTCTTTTCTGTCGGCCATTCCCTATTTCCTGTTCCGCATGAACACACCCCCTCACCTTCTCTCTCTTCCTAACTTCCCCTCTCTCTCTCTAACTTACTCTCTTTATCTCTCTGCCTTTCAACACAGTGCGTGAACCCAAAGATAGAATAAAAACCGAGGTCCAATGTATTTTAACCGGCTGAATCCTAAAATCTCGGTTAGATTTTGAGCTTGCCTTGAAGAAAACCGGGCAATTTTCACAAGTTTTGTGTAAATATCGGACAAAGCTTCAAATTTTGACCTAAAAACTGGTAGAGCTTCAAGTTTGCCCTTATTTCTTCGGTTAGAAAAAATGTATTTTTCTAGCCCTAACTCTCTCTCTACTGCTCTCTCCCTGCGTGAACCCCTCTCTACGCCCTCACCCCTCTGTCTCCACCTCTTAACTCTCTCTTTGTCCTTCTCACACACTCTTTCTCTCCTTTATTCTCCCTCACTCCCAGCGTGTCCCCTGCCTTTTTCTCTCTCTCCCTCTTAACTCTCTCTCTCTCTCTCTCTCTTCCTTTTGTCTCATATACACACTCACCCACACACTCACGCACAGTGCACAGTAAGATGAGAGCACATATCCTCGTCAACGAAAACCATTCTTAAAGGGGTGCCAGCTTGCAAAGCCATGTCATATGCTTTTATAGCTACATCATCTTTTTGAATAACCCCTTATAATCTTGCACAGCATATTGTTTCCCATGCATTTCTGTGTATGCATAAATAGGATGTCCCATCATTGGACATATGCATTAGACACTCTTTTTTGCTTCCACCTATGCACCTTGAGTGGACTACAACAGGCAAACCAATGTTCCATCATGCTACCCTCCCATATTTGGTGCCTTTTTAATTCCATATCTATCAACAAATAATCCCTTGAGTACTTTACTAATATTTCTCATGCTAATAAGTACTCCAATAATGCGCGTATCTCAAAGGCATTTTTTTCCCACTCGGTTTTTTCCCTTTGGTCATCCAAGTATTAGACCCTAATTTAGAACCTCATCATTCTACTTCCCTTGTACATACTTTTCATAAATAAACATCAGTCTCATCATTATGCTATTACAACGGACAAATGCAACATCATCTCTCACATCATACATATTCGGACCAATGAAGATGCTGCAACCACAGATTGAACCTCATCAACAAATTCAACGACAAATGAAGACAATCAGCCCATCAACAACCAATCAAAACCTTCCCTTGCCTCCACGAATACTTTTCGACAGTGCCAAAGGACGGGCACTAAAATAGGAAGGGGGAAATGTTAACTGAGTCAACGTCAGTTAACAAAAGCTGCTAAAGACCGAAGACGTACGGATGCACATTGAGGTCAACTAGTTGCTAAATCATTAGAGGACTACTTTCTCCCTCCATCATACCTTAGGTATTGTACATGTTTTCATGCCTGTTTTTTAGCCATAACCTTGAAAGTAAGTAAATATTTCACTCCTTCTTCATGAAGTACACCCATACTTTCTTTGTGTGGTCATCAATGACGATAGCATAAACGTTGCATCCACCCAAAATTTTAGTCTTCGTAGGACCTCACACATTGGAATGCACTATCTCCATCACAATTTTTCTTACATACTTGTCATGACAAAATGGTGCTTTGCTTGATTTCCAAGCTAGCAAGCCTCACAAACCTTATGTGTTTCAGCCATCTTGAACATTGGCAAACCTATCACGAGCTCTTGATATTACATAGTTTTTGGCCTTTGCAGGTCTGCATATCCAATACGTTTGTGTCAAATGTGAATATTTGCAACAACTCTTGACCCTTGTGCAAACATAACAAATTTCATCCTAGATATATCTACATCAAGACTGATAATTTTGCCCACATTTTGCCCTTGTGCTATGAGTCTTCCATTCTTCTAATATTCTTCTACATATAGACCATCATATTTGAACTTGACCTAAAAACCTTGCTCAACCATTTTCATAATAGACACCAAGTCCTTTTTAATGTTAGGTACATACAATACATCAATCAAATAATTCACCTTTCCATGTATCAAAGACATTGGCACATTCCCTATATGTGTGATAGGATGTGATATATCAGCCTTGGTCCCAACATAACCAGGACTGCACAAAGTTTGCAAGTCTCTAGCAATTCCCCATAAATGGCCATGCGATTCAATGCACCCAAATCCGCATATCATATATTTTCACCATAGTTTGGTACATTTGTATACATAGTGTTCATCATATGCTATACAAAAACAATCTTTTTGACTCATCTATACCCTTGTTAGTACTTGATAGCTTTTGTGTTGCCTTCTTGAAAGCCAGAGTCAAAATGGTCTTGACTATCACCTACCATTATTCTACAAACAATTTCCTATGAAAGTTTCCATGACCCCTTTAACTCCCCTTGCCTAGAATATTTCCTCTTCCAATTGCATTTTTCCTTTGGTCTTGACTATCACCTACCATTATTCTACAAACAATTTCCTATGAAAGTTTCCATGACCCCTTTAACTCCCCTTGCCTAGAATATTTCCTCTTCCAATTGCATTTTTCCTTTGGTCCCAGAAATGTTCTAGTTATCATAATTTTGGTTTCCATGATCATGACCACCTTCTTGACATATACCGCGCTACCTCTACCTCTACTTCTATTGAAGGCTTCTTTAGGATTACCTTCACCTTATGAAGATGAATCTTCACCAATGTTCTTCTCTTCCACTATCAAAAAATAAGGACATAAGAACTCAAATATTTTTCTCAAGCATTAACAGAGGTCTCAAACTACTTGTATGTTGGCCCAAAACTACACAAGTATGCTTTCACATTGTCGTCATCATCAACCTCACTCCAATAGATGTCTTCATAGTGTTGAGCTCTAGCTTCAAGTGTAACTTCCTTGCCTTATTCCTGGTCACACCTAGCAAGACCAGATTCTTCCATCCCTTCTTGGGGAAATTGGCATCATGTATATGATTAATCACGACATTTTGCACACTAGCATACAAGCAATACTTGATCTTCTTTTCTCCTTGGTTCCAATCTTTATAAGCCTTCACCCGATGAAGGAAAGTGGAAGAGCAAAGTTGGATACCTATGAGAGAGAGAGAGAGAGCACACGACACACATATATGGTGAGGGAGATCCATCCCTCTTTTTCCCAGTAGCACATGATAATGCATTAGTTTGTGTGTGCTCATAATTGTATATTAGTACAATTAAAATTTGCGAACATAAGTTAGTGATGGGCGGTGGGCGTCCCTAACTTACATGGTAAGCAACCCAACATTCTCCCACTTGATGGCCAATGTGGAAGGGCATAAAACTATACAACCTGTACAATTATTGAAGAATATTGCATCTTCACCCCTGCATCTTCACCTAATGCTTTTCAACTGACAATGACGATATTGATTGTTGAAATTGATTGTTGCTAGAGAAATTCCTAAAGTGTGCATCCGCTACGTTCTCTGACGTATGTATGTTCACCAAGTCAAGCTTCTTGTTTGCCACACAATCACAACTAAAGTGATAATGTGTTTTATCCTTGCTTGAAACAATGGATTCTTAGCCAAGGCAATAGCACTCTAATTATCATAGTGAAGAATTGGTATCTTCTACTCTAGTTCAAGATCTCCCACTAGACGAGCAAGCCATATAGCTTCTTTGCATGCTTAAGTCAAAGAAACATACTCTACCTTTGTAGTAGTGAAGATTGACATACAATCTTGAATACCTTTGAGAGAGAGAGATAGAGAGAGAGAGAGAGAGAGAGAGAGAGAGGAGGGAGAGTGTTGAAATTTTGGTTGCTCAAACCTAAGCGTTGTTAGTGAGCTAGGCTATGTTGGATGAAGCCTTAAGCTTACCATGGTGCTATTAGGGTTATAGCGATTCAAATTAGGGTTAGGGTTGTGCCAAGAGCGAGAGAGAGAGAGAGAGAGAGAGAGAGAGAGAGAGAGAGAGAGAGAGAGAGAGAGTATAGACACAATGATGATAGCTCAAAGTGCAAAGACTGATTAGGAAATAGGCTTGGTGTTTTACATCCATTGGTTAGAGAGGTTGCATCCTTTTCCTTTTGGACCATGTCATCTTCTCATCCATCATAATAGACTAGGGATCTTTCCCATGTGGTGCCACTAGCATGGGCTTACCCTAACAATTGCCCCCTTAAGCCAATGCTTGGGGCAAAATAAAAAGATGTTGTAATCTCATGGCATAGTGTGCTCCTATGCTCAATTGATACATCTAGGTGTAGTACATGGTTCATCGTGGTGGTTCTCATAATGGATTCATCGCCTATGGTTCAATAGTAATCATCCTAGGCTCGCAAGGTACAAAAACTAATCATTCATTCATTCATTTTGTGTGAAGGGCTATTCATGTATATCCCCTTCAAAGTCATCTTCATTTTGATGTCATCGTTGTTTGTTGTCATCGCCATCATTTTTCATGTAATTGTGTCATTCTTCACATGTCCAGCCTGACAAGGATGTAATCTCCATGACAATGGGGTAAAAACACACATACGTATCATTTGTAGTGCTCATGTGTGTGCTTGTGTGTGTGCTCATGTGAGTGTCCATGAAAAAGGTCTTACCTTGACCTTGCAAGGCAATGTCTAATTCTCGTGTGCATATTTTTGAAACAAGAGTGATGTGTGAGTAGTGTCTCACACTCTAATTTATACATATGAGAGGGTTCCTTAACCAAGATAGCACCTAGTGCCTTTGTGGGAATGAGCTTGGGAGCACTTGATGTGAAGATAGCCTTAGGTTCATAGTGGGAAATTGGGCTTAGCAACAAAAAATTGTGAGTTTTAATAAATGATTTCAATTATATGTGCTCCAATGAATCAGAGTGCCACAACTTCGTGAAGGCCCACAAGACATCGAGGAAACAAGTGAGTAAGTAGCTTTGTCTGCAAGGGCTCCGGATGAAAAGTTGAAACAATGCCGCCAGTAGGTGAGGACAAGAAAATTGAAGCAATTGTGTTGCTTAATAGGCCTCTAGAGTCCAGTGATGACGATTGTGTCACGGTCTAATGGCGAGCAGGAGGCGGGTAAGGCAAGCAGATGTAGAGTAAAACACAAGGTAGCCAGTGAAGCACGTCTACTGTCGAAGAGCAAGGCAATTTGCATACGTCAATTTGGCGGGTCTTGAGAGAAGTTGCTTCAGCAATGGGCAAGCAACGAGCTAAGTGGATCTTGGCACTTGAGGAGGCAACACTCTCATCATTCGCATGTAGAGATTGGCTGCACAAGCAACACAAGAGCAGGGTGAAGCCATCTTACTGAAGTGGGCGAAGATCCAGCATTGTAGAGAAGAGAGAGGAATCAGGGTGAAAGCAAGGAGGGTAAAAGGCCATAGCCCATGAGCCCTATGTAGACTAGAGGCTGATGAACGACTGCAAATTGATGGCCACGAGACCTTTTTGGTGTGAGCATATGCCACGCTTGACTTTTGCCTTTACCTCCTATGGTTAGGAGATTCACAATTTCACACGCGTTTTGAAGAGCCTCAAAAATCTATGAGCATTAAATGCTACACACACACACACACACACACACACACACACACAAGATGCTTATGAGTTGTACTTTTGCAAAAATTACAAAGATAAAGCACAATCTTGCCAAGCTAATTGGGGATGCTAATGCTCACCAATCTCAATGATTTAGGGCTCAAATAAAAGCTCTTGACAAGGGTAATATGCTTGCAAAATAATGAGTGGAATGAGGTGCAAAAGTCAACTTAATTAATAATGCAAGGGACTTAATCCTTTCGTTCTTTCTTATTCCATCAAAGTGGATAGTGCCACTTTGATAGTACGTATCCCATCATTAGTAGAGCTCAAAAGAAGAGAATGTGATTAGTGTTGAGCATGGTGTGTAATGCAAAGAAGCTTTGATTAACAACTACAATGGTTAAGAGAGAGCACCAATGTAATCTAGCACATGGATTTAATGCAAATAGTCATGTCTAGGTAGAACCATTGGCTCTCATACCACTTGTTGGAATTGGGGTGCTCAAACTTAAGCGCCATTAGTGAGCTATGCTATGATGGATGAAGCCTTAAGCTTACCATGGTGCTATTAGGATTAGAGCAATGCAACTTAGGGTTAGGGTTGTGCCAAGAGCAAGAGTATAGAGAGAGTATAATAATGATAGCTCAAAATGCAAAGATTGAATAGAAAATAGCCTCTCAAATAGGCTTGGTGCTTTACATCCATTGGCTAGAGAGGTTACATCCTAACAGAGAGGGAGCACAAGACACACATATATGGTGAGGGAGAGTCATCCCCCTTTGTCACAATAGCACACAATAATGCATTAGTTTGTGTATGTATTAGTGCAATTAAAGGTTAGTGGACATAAGTTAGTGATGGGCGGTGTGCGTCCGTGACCTACATGGTCAACAACCCAACATTCTTCCACTTGATGACCAATGTGAAAGGACGTAAAACTATACAACCTGTACAATTAGTGAAAAGTACCGCATCTTCACACACCAATTTCCGTCAAATGACAACATTGCCGAAACTGATTGCTAGAGAGATTCTTAGTGAGTGCATCCGCTATGTTCTCTGACGTATGTATCTTCACCAACAAGTCAAGCTTCATGTTTGCCACACAATCACGACTAAGGTAATAATGCACATCAATGTGTTTTATCCTTACATGAAACAGTGGATTCTTAGCCATGGTAATAGCACTCTGACTATCATAGTGAAGAATAGCTTATAGAGATCTTATTTTGTTGAAATGAAGATAGTTGCACTACTGTTGCTACTACATAAAGCTCTTGATTTTAACCATGATCGTGTTCTTACTATTTTCTTGGTTTCTAATGGTTTCTATGGTTGTATGCTCAGTTTATTGAGGCTATCTCTATACCTTGGAAGTAGACTTTCAATTATCTTTATCTTTTATATGTCTTTCTTTACTTTTTCTATACATTTGTTCAACGCTTGAATTTTAAACAAAATAAGAGATAATGCAATTTGTTAAACAAGCTAAAACTCATCAAAAGAAAATGTTGAATGACAAACATTGACGATAGGAGAAAACACCCGGGCTATTTAACCTCACCTATAAATGGTGAAATTTACCTCTAATTTTCCACAAAGGTGATGAAACCTACAAAAACTGGAGGAATCTAGTGTAGAAATATTTCAATGTAGTCAATTGATATCTTGAATTTTCCAATCGAAGGATGTCCCAATGTTTAGAAAGAAGTCATTTTTTGAGCCTTAGTGTTCAAGTACTCAAGAAATTGCCTAATTAAGAACACAAAAGAAATTTTTGATCAATTGATTGAATTGAGGCAACTTAAACTGTGGCCTGCATATTCATAAGGCCATTTGAAAGGAACTTAATAAAAGAGGCTTCTTTGTGATAGAGAAAACAAGAAAGTATGACATTGATATTTTAAAACATTTATTGTCACAACAAAATATTATTATTATTAAAATAAATATAAAATGAATTATTTAAACTACAATATATTCCAGTAGCCAAAAAACTAATGACTAACAAACACTTGGAAGCATTGTAACAATTTGAGAGAGAAAAAAAGTTGAAAGAGGCCCTCTTTAAAAAGAGGGGTAAAAAAAGAAAAGAGGTACACCAACCCAAAAACAAAAAAAGAAAAAAAAAGCCACACAAATGTGAACACCCTCTCCCACAAGGGCCTACAAGAAATAGTAAAGAGAAATGTGGCACTAATGAGCCTCCTCACTATCTCACACGGGCATGGGTTGGATGGGATCAATGGCCCATACCCATTTGGGGGATCGGGTGCGATATGAGCCGTCCGATGCGATTTTTGTAAATTCGGGAAAACAAATAAATTCGAGTGCACCAAAACTTGTAAATTCGGGTGCCCCCATCTCCCCTCCCTCGGACTTGAATCCTAGACACCACCTTTGCAAGCCTATCACCTTAACCACCTCACCTGCGCGTGCTCGTTGAAAGCAATGAGAGAAGGGGGAGTTTTATAATTTGGGTCGTCTCGCTGTGTAAATTCGGGACAACTTTAATAAATTCGAACAAACTGATAAATTCGAACGCGTCGTGAGATCAACGATCCACAATACCCACGCTTCCCAAAACAGACGTGGGCCATTGATCCCATCCAACCCATGTCCGTGTGAGATAGTGTTGAGGATCTTCCTCACTATTTCACACGGGCATGGGCTAGATGGGATATGAGTAAGCTTTATCCATTGGTCCACAATTGCACCCAAAATGCAACCCTTTACTAAGGCTTTATGGAGTACAAAAATAGGGATCAAGCTTTTCATGAGGTATATATGATGATCATGTTGTGACATAATATAGTCCTTTGGTAGCTTATAATTGCTTTTCTACTCACGTTCTGAGTTATTCTTGACACCTGTAGGCTAGCTTGGGAAAGCCAGCAAAGCATTACTTTGCAAACGTCCCTTTGGGACTCATAACGTACTGGCTCATAAAATGCCCTTTCATTGTATTGGCTGTGTCCTTCTTTGAGTAAGTATCATTGAACCAACCACAAGAAGATAACATAAAAAGGTCAAAGCTTAGAAGCAATATTGCAATGATGAAAACTCCTTAATTTTTTACTTAAACCCATATATTTTAAGCATTTTTCAATGCTTTTTTTTGGCTTTCTAAAAGAAGCTTAAGAGGAGAGTTGAGTTAGGCATACTTTTAATGTTTTCGACGATGATTGAAACTTACCTTGAATGTATTTCGGTTTTTAAATATTAAACGCATCCTTTTATTCCACCTTTCATTTCACATCCTCACATGGGTTGACTTCTCTTGCATTCTATTCTTTTAGAATGCTAAAGTGAAGCTTCACCTTCCATAATTCTAGTAAAATACACACACACACACACACATTATTCATTGACTAAATAGCTATATTAGCTCCTACTACTACATTTGGCTATAAGCTTTGAACATGGCAACTAACACACACGCACACATGGTCTTTGGACAAAAACATTTTTTTCCTTACTTTGTTTTGACTTTTAAATCGGGTTTTTTTAGGGATTTACCTGTTATTTAATACCTCTCTTTACCAACAAATTTTCAAGCGAATTACGGAGTAGAATGCTCACAACAACAGGCTCAGAGGTATAAGTACCCACCTTGGATAATTCTCCATAGCCTCCATTCACTGATGACCACTACAAAAGACCCAACTTAGCACTATATCCTAGCCAGGGATTGATTTCTGGATGGTTGGGGTTTGTTCAAAAAACAAAAATTCACTAGCTTTTTACAACTAAAAAGCTTCAATTTTTTACAAAAAAATGAAAAAAAAAAACAAAGTTTTTTCTCTTCGAGACAAACTCTACACTAAACTCTCGATGACCGTGTGCTGTTGTTCCTTTCTTGACAAACCTCTTACCCCAGCACTGTAGTTTTACACTGAGAACTCTGAACTTTGGAGTAAATAATTGTTCACATGTTAAGGATAATGTATTTTTCCTAGCCTTGCATTGTTGTGGTTGTTCATTACCTTATATATTTTGGTGGAAAATCAATAAAACAAACAATGCTCTATAACAATGCAGGCCATTGCAAAGTTGACCGACGAAAGAAAACACACTTCGTTGCTCTCTCTCTCTCTCTCTCTCTCTCTCTCTCTCTCTCTCTCTCACTCACACACACACACACACACACACACACACACACACGAGAGCCATGTTGTGAGAGAAAAAACACACTTCGTTGCTCTCTCTCTCTCTCTCTCTCTCACACACACACACACACACACACACACACGAGAGCCATGTTGTGTCTATTAAAAGAGCCTGCAAAACTGCCTCCTGCACATGCTTAGCTTTCGGCATTCCTTTTACACACACACACACAAGCTTGCGTTAATACACTGTGCGCTCATGCTTGCTTACTCAGCAAGAAAGAACGTGCATCATCAACTATATTCGCGCCTTTGATTAGCCAAATCGATGCACATTCTTATGGCCTAGTTCAAACTATTACCTATTAGTTTGTTAATACATCACTTGCAAAGCCAGTTCAAAGCCCATAATTATCATGCTTAAGCTGGATACAACACACTCTGATCGTACAAAGAAGAGCCAACTTTGCAGAACACGAGCCTTAGTCGGCGGACCGTGAAAAACAAAATTTCCTCCTAAAGAGATCGACTACATGGCTGATCACCTCTTTGACGGTGCTGCCAATTCATAGCCCTCCATTCCCCAGGTGGTTTTTCTCGATGAGATGCAACTACTAACTCTGCAAGCAAATCATACGCACTAAAGCCAAGTAATCTACCTATGTCCTTCTACACAGCTCTACAGCCATCACGCCCATTTACCATGCAAATCATGTCGGATTCGCACGAAACTTGAAGGGAAGCTACACGGAACTATCAGGAGCATATCCTATCACTATCTCACAGCATTTTGGAGAGGTACAAAGATCGCGATCGTTCATCCCAAAGTCATCAAAAACAGTGAACAGGTGATTCTAAAGGGTCGTTTTAGGGTCCCTAAAGCCTCTCCTAGGGTCAAAACAACATTCAATACGCATATAAGCACTCAAAATAGCGATTTAAGGTCTCAAATTCATAGTTGAAAACCTACACCGAATCTTGAATGATTACACTTGAATGGAAGAGCAAAGTAAGAGGAACACGATGCAATAAACGAATTTGAATTTGGATTACCGTAGCCACAGTAGCAAAGATTACAAATTGGAGCAAGATAGAGCTCTCAAACGTACGTTGTCTTCTCAGTTTTTGATAAAAGAAGATAATGTTCAAACTTACAAAACTTGACCTTTATAGTTTAGGTCTTTACAAATGGCTTGTCCGACCAAAAAGTCCTAAACTTCTAACTGGATCTCCACTATACAATTGCTCCCATAAAAATAATCATAAATTCTTTTACAAGTTCTAGGCTTAGAGATGCTCTCTTACAAAAGAATTTTACAAGGGTTTCCCGCTAAAATGTGACTCCTTCTCTGGAAACCGCAGCTTCGTCCGTCAAACACTCCCCCCTTCCTTATCCTTGCACGTCCTCGTGCATGTTCAAAGCTTTGGTCATTGATGGGGCTCCAAGGAGGCAAGAGTTGCTGAAAAGCTTCGCGTGCGGAGTACAGCCTCCAAGACTTCTTGATACTGTCTGAAAGGGTTTTCACTTAATGTGTGCTGGTATGCTATGTATCGTGCCTTGAGGTCCTTCGCCATAGGATGAAAGATCGTTGAGTCGATTTCGAAGAAACCTATGACGAAGGCCTCTTCAAACGTCTGCAAGTAATGTGAAGACATGTACATTAGTGTTGAGTACATTGCCATCAAAATATGTCGTGGCGGGAAATCTTGGAGATTCCAACAGATCCCTCTATGCCCTTCCAGGAACAAGTTCCACGGATGATCGTCACCTTCAGTGTCCTTGAAACCTGGATGCACGTGATGATCATCCGGGCTATCTTTACCAGCATCTGACAGGCTACATCGGGGATATCCCGCAGCAAGGTGATTGTTGAATTGAGAGTGTTGACTACATAGGCTATTGTAGGAGGATTTTGCGCTGTCAGGACTGGGTAGTTCAGCTTTTGCTGCCTTGAGCCTTTCCATGTGGCAAACTCCTTCCATGTGCGTCTTCTAGGGACTGAGCAGAAAGTAGGATCTATTTGAATGTGTTGAGGAGCATTGTGGTAGTTGGTTAGATCCTGTGGCTGCTTGTCCAGCCACTTCTGCCTCCACTTTGGGTGGTCCTCTATGAGTACCTATGCTTCTTCAGCTGTCATTGCTACACCTTCGTAATCCTCGTCTTTGTTTCGTGGCAGGGTCGACCACATTTTCTCCTTCCATAGGATTGCTTCGTGGCATATCAAAGGAAAAGGTAGGTAGTCATGGCCAAACCCTTGTACCTGCTCTTCTGGCTGTAAGAATGCCAGTGCCGCTGACTCCATTATCTTTACTTCATAGAGCATGTATTCTTTGGCTAGACCTTCCGGCATCTCCTTAATGCTTTGGGTGAGCTCATCTCTAATATCGAGGCTTGCCTCAGCTGATCCCTGTCCATGTTCTCTTTCATGTGAAGTTTCAGGCAACTCAGGCAGGTCTTGACTACACAGCAGTTGCGGTTGCACTTGGGCTTCCTCAGTTCTGATTTGTTGTTGAGAAATCCGGTCTTCTTTTTCTTTCAGCAGTGTCTCGCTGATTTTCTTCAGCGTCTCTATTTCTGCTCTCGCCGCTGCCAATTGCTGCTCCAGCTCTTTTACCTTTTGCTCGTTGGCCGTCTGGGCCATCATTCCCGATAAGAGCAGTTGTCTTTGAAGTTTTTCTTGCTCTAGCTCCCCTTTCAACGTTGCTAGGGTGTTCACTGCTACAACATTGTCTGATGTGGAGACCAATGCTCCAGCAGGTTCTTGGTTCGCCAAATTAAGGTTTTTAAAGTACTTTTGACAATGAGGTATGAACTGTTAACCCTCTGGAACCTTGCGTTTTCGTACTCAAGCTGCTCCATTGCTTTCTTTACCCTTGATGTCAAATCCTGGCATTCCTTTTCCTTGAATGTCAACTCTGTCCTGACATCCACCAGGTCTCTGATCAGAGACTGAGCCTGTTGTCGCTCAGTGTCTCTTTCCTTCGTTGCGAGCTCCAGTTGTGCCTGCAGGCTCTCTAACTCCTCTTACCTAGATTTTTGCATATTTTGAGCCTCCTATACCAGCCTTTCCTTTTCTTCTAGCACCACGTGTTGGCATGGGAATTCTTTTTCCAGACCTTGCAAGGTTTTTCTGTAGTCAAAATCTGCCATAACCTGACAGGCTTCTTGGTACCCTATTGCTTCAGGAGGGGGCACAAAATCTTTGTGTGCAGATGGTGGAGGAGGAGGTGGTTGTTTTTTGGTTGATGGAGAAGGAGGAGGAGGAGGAGATTTCAGTGAGGGAGGAGGTGGTGATTTCTCTACTTCTTGTACATGCCTCTTTTTTTATGCATCTTCCCTTGGCTGTGAAGCAGACGCGTCCGCTTTTCTTTTCTTTAAAATCTTTACTATTCTTTGGCGAGTCCATTCCGCCGCTTGTCGTGCTTCCACATTCTTCTCTCTTTGAGCTTTCTTTAGTTGCTCTGCTTGGTCCGTGTCTTCAGCCGATTCTTTCTCCTTTGTTCCTTCAGTGGACTGAGAAGAAACGTCCACTTCTGCAGCCTTTTGTTTCGTGGCTATCCTTTGTTTTTCAGCGTGTATTCGAGCTGCCTCTTCTATTCTTGCTTGTATTTCCTTCTCGAATCTTCGTTTTTTTGTTTCTTGTGTTGCCGCAGCTCTTGCTTTTCTGTCAACCCGCAACTTGGTCCTTCTTTCCTCAATTCTTTGTTGGGCCTCTGCGAGGAATCCCAGTCCTTGAGCGAGTACTTCCGAGCAGACAAGAAACCGAGCGAGCATAAGCAATGAAAAAGATTAGATCAAGATCTCAATAGTTACTCTATAGAGTATAGTGTAGCAAAATAACCATGTTGCATCTCAAATATTCTCAAACAAAAGAGCCATACTCTTCCTTGAACGTGTTCACACACATTAAAATAGCCTCAAACAAAAGAGCCATACTCTTCCTTTAATGTGTTCACAAACACATTGATACACAGTCATATACTTGCTTCTGAACCATCTTCCAGAGCATATTCCAAAACCATTTTGTGCAAACTTATTCTCCATGGGAAATTCACACGTTGCAACTGTCATAATTTCGTGCGCAAATAGATCAAAAGATGGTAACTCAAATTCCACATGTCCATCATAATGCATAGGTATCTCTTGAATGTGAATGATATCCTTTGCTTGCTTGAGTTCCATGTGTAGGCTGCTTTGTGAAGGCATTGCATGTAGTATACCAATTACTTTGGAGGGACCATCAGACTAATACTAGTGTGGCCACATTGTCATCCATAAATGGTTATGTGCCTAGCCATGTTTGGCTGCAGGATGAGGAATTCCAAACCCCAAGCAAACCTTTCTGAGCAATCATAAAAGAGAGAAAAATCCCACAAGATACATAGAACTTAAATCATAACATAAACAATTAGCATCAAATTACATATTACAATCTATCTATGATTGTCTCTAAACATCTAGAGCATTCTGAATAAATACTTTATTCATCCACCCTTATATTAACTCCTTGATTATCCAAGGTTATGCTCCCTCCTCCAGTCACGGCTTGTGGTTATTAATATTCAAACCATGGTAGATGCTTAGACAAGTAAAAGTGTGTGTGTGTGTGCGCGCGCGCATGCGTGCGTGCAATGTTGTGGAGGGGGAGGAGGGTTTCTCAATACATAATATTATGGCAAGTGCTTGTAGGGAATTTATAGAAGAAGTAGATTTGGTAGATCGTATTGGTAGGTTGGAGCCAATACGAACAACGTGTATTTGCAATCTTTGGTGCTAGATTGTCCCTTATTGAAATTGGGGAGAAATGTTTTTGGGTGAGTGACTCCATTTTCTCTAGCTCGCAAAAAAGATCTTCAACTTATAATCATGACACTTGAGAAACGAAGAGGAGAAGGAAAATATCATTCACATCACATACTTGAAAAAAATAGTTTTCATGGACTACGGAGTGTTTTAGAGTTTTCACGGTGAGTTGCAAAAG